>NW_005197273.1:216676-306340 GCF_000372725.1 Emiliania huxleyi CCMP1516
GACGGCACCGACACCGGCAAGGCGCCCTCCAAGATGACCCGCGGATCCACGCCGTCGACCACAAAATCGGTGCTCGCCGCCTGCACGTGCGGCTTCCGCCCCCTGCCTGCCGCTCACAGCCAGTCTAGCGCCCCTGTTCAGGTCGCGACGGTCAAGCCCAAGACGGTCAACCCCAAGACTGCCACGCCGGAGGGCTCCGTCTCCGCCTTCGGCTGGCTGTCGTGGCCCACGCTCTGCTGGCACAACGTGCTCTGCACCGTCTTCATCTGCCTCACTGCGGCAAGTGCGAGCGGCGGGGCTTGCGCCTACTTGTCGCACGGCTCTGACGGGCTTCTCCCTTCGTCGATCGCTTTGCCCGACGCGACGGCGCTCCCGACCGAGACTGAGCGCGGGCCGCTGTTTGCTCCGCATCTGGCGCCGTGTGGCGCCGGCTTCGTCCCGACGTGCGAGCAAGCGAAAGGCTTTGGCCTCTGCGACACCGCCAACGCGGCGTGCGACGAGGCGTGCGTCGAAGAAGTGATGATGGCCTGCCCCGTGACGTGCAGCCTCCCGGCGGAGGCGACGTCCGGCCACCTGGCCCCGGACGCCGCCCCTTCCGACTACGGCAAACACTTGCCACCGGCCGCAACGGAGGCCATCTGCAGCACCTGCGCAGCTCAACCCGACCTGCCCTGCTGCCACGACCACCCGCACGAGGACAATGGCCGCCGCCTGGCGCAATCGTGCACCGACGCAATCAATGACGCGCCCGCCCAGACACCCGACGTCCCGACTCTCGGGGCTGCCGTCGCCCAGACTCTCGGGGATGCCCTAGTGACGACGTGCATTGACGTCTTGAACTTGCCGGCGACAGACGCCAGTGGCAAAACTGCCTCCTGCGGAGCTCGGATCGTGTTTAAGCAGGAGCCGGCTGGGGGAGCCCTCTCTTTCGCTGCGGCGAAGCAGTTTGTCGCCGACGAGATCCCTAACCCGTGCGGCCCTTGCGGTGCCGTCGTGTGTACGGGAGACCGCACTCTGGCAGAGGCGCTTCAGCAGGGGTGTACTGAGGTGACGGGCGATTTGACTGACAACCTGCGTCAACCTGGCGCCAGCGGAGACGTCAACCTGCCCAACCTGGAGCGCGTGGACGGAAAAATCTGGGTGCGCGCCTCTCCCCCCCTCCCGCCCGCCCTGCAGATGGAACCGACTCTCCTCTCTCCACGCACGCCACCCGGCTCCTCCTCCTCGGCTGGCTCGGGCCGCAGCGACGCCGCCGCCGCCTCGCCCCCCGCCGCACAGCCGCCCCTGCAGCCGCCGCCGCCCAGCCGCCGCCCAGCCGACGGCGCGGAAGCTACTTGCTTGGGCGCAGCTCCGTTCGCAGCACCAGACAGCTGGAGCGCGGCGGTGGACGGCGCGACGGACGACCTCGTCTCGCCGGCACCTCCGCGTTGCAGCAGTACGTGTCACGTGCTAGAGAATAGGCGCGGGGGCGAGGTACTACTGGCACGCAGAGACGGGCGCCACCACCTACGACCCTCCTCCGGGCTGTATCTCCGCCACATCTCCCGCTGCATCTCCCGCATCTCCCGCCGGCTTCGGGCCGTCGAGCGCACAGCACCACAGCGCACCCGCTGCGTTGGGGCTGCAGCACCGGCAGCAGCAGCAGCAGCAGCAGCAGCAGCAGCAGCAGCAGCAGCAGCAGCAGCAGCAGCAGCAGCAGCAGCAATGGCTGCACTTGTGGCAGCAGCAGCAGCAGCAGCAGCACAAGCGAGGGTCGCAGCAGCAGCCGCCGCCGCCGCCGCCACAGCTGCCGCAAGGCGAGTGCCCCGGGCCAGCCAGGCCGATCTCACACAATGAGTCAGTCATCGGTAAGCTCCTCACTCGATTGGTTCATTAGGCGAGTGCACCGTGCCGGCGGGGCCTCGCTCCGTGTCAAAGTTAATTAATTAATCAATTAATTAATTATTGATTAGGCGAGTGCACCGTGCCGGCGGGGTCTCGCTCCGTGTCTCTGCTTCCGTCGCCGGTGGGCCTGCGCCTCCCCACACAACAAGCCGCGCCACACGAGTGAATGAGTTTGAGGCGAGTTCTTTAAACAGTGGGCCCTCTCGCTTCGACTCCGCACACCGAGCTCAGGGAGGAAGGGGGTGCGCTCACTCACAGCCCCTTGCATCACAGGTGGCCCTTCGACTCGATGCCACACCGGGCGGCAGCAGCGCTGCACTGTGCAAGACCCCGCAGGCAGACGCGGGTGCGCCGCCCTTTCTTGGGCACCGAAGCGGCGCTGCGCCGAGCGGGTCGGCGGAGGCGGAGGCGACGGAGGAGGAGGCGGCGGCGGCGGTGGTGGCAGGGGCGGAGGCGTCGGCGGAGGAGGAGGAGGAGGAGGAGGCGAAGGAGGAAGCGGAGGGGAAGGAGGAGGAGGAAGAGGCGGCGGTGGCGGCGGTGGCGGCGGAGGCGTCGGCGGAGCAGGGGCCGGCGGAGGTGGAGGAGGCGGTGCCGGCGGTGGCGGTGGCGGTTGTTGGGCCAGTCGCTGGGCTAGGGAGGGAGGAGCGCGAGAGGGAGACGGCGCCGGCTTCTCAGTGAGCGCGCTCCTTCCTCAGTTCTTAATGCTTAATGAACAGGTGCTCGAGAGGGAGATGGTGCAGCAGGAGGCTTAATTAGGTGTTAACTTAATGATTAATTAACAGGAGCTCGAGAAGGAGGTGGCGCAGCAGGAGGCGCTGCTGCACGGCTTCCAGCGCGAGAACGAGAGGCTCGCTGCCGAGATCTCGCCGAGATCTCGCCGAGCTCTAGAGACATAGCTCGAGCGTATCTCGGCGATCTCTCGGTGATCTCCCGGCGATCTCCCGGCGATCTCCCGGCGATCTCCCGGCGATCTCCCGGCGATCTCCCCGCCGCAGGCTCACTGTCGAGCTCCGCGCGGCAAGGGAGGCTGCGCGTGTGGTGGAGGCGAGATGTGCCCGAGATGGATCGGGGGCTCCCTCCCCCCTCTCCCTCCTCCTCCTCCACCTCCTCCTCTCTCTCTCTCTCTCTCTCTCTCTCTCTCTCTCTCTCCCTCTCTCCCTCTCTCCCTCTCCCTCTCTCCCTCCTTCTGGGACGCTGCAGCGCGGATGCGGCGGAAGCTGATGCGCTTGAGCAATCAGCACGCCATGCATCCGTTCGCCCAGGCGAGGCACGCCGCGGAGATGACGCGGCTGAACGCAGAGCGGCTCACCGAGGCGGACTGCGCGCTGCGAGCGGAGACACTTCCGAGACACTTCGCAGGCACTTCCGAGACACTTCCGCGACACTTCCTAGGCGGATTCGGTGCTGCGGGCGGAGCGAGCGAGCGAAGGACGCCGCGCGCCGCCGCTCGCTGCGAGATTGGACGAGATTGGCCGAGATGACCCGAGATGACGCGAGGGTAGGGCACCGGTCGGCGCTGCTCGCGGCCCACTCGCGCGCAGACGAGGCGGGCGGGCGGCGCGGCACTAATTTTTTAACTCCTCAACTGCTTGATTGGTTAGTTGAGTGGCCGTAGGCGGACGAGCGGCGCGACGCAGCGGAGGCGGCAGGCAAAGGCTTGCCACGCCACCCCACGGCCTCTTGTTCATGCGTCCGTGTTGACCAGGCGGCGGCAGAGGTGCGCGGCGCCCTTCCTCCCGCGGACTCTTCCCCGAACCTTCTCGGAACCTTCCCCCGGCGTAGGCGGCGGCGAGGCGGGAGGCGTCGGAGCGGCGCGAGCTCGAGCAGAGGCATGCGGAGATGACCCGAGATTGCCCGAGATTGCCCGAGATTGCCCGAGCTCGAGCAGAGGCATGCGGAGATGACCCGAGATTGCCCGAGATTGCCCGAGATTGCCCGAGCTCGAGCAGAGGCATGCGGAGATGACCCGAGATTGCCCGAGATTGCCCGAGATTGCCCGAGCTCGAGCAGAGGCATGCGGAGATGACCCGAGATTGCCCGAGATTGCCCGAGATTGCCCGAGATTGCCCGAGCTCGAGCAGAGGCAATGCGGAGATGACCCGAAGCGGCGCATCAAGCGGTTGGCACTAGCACCAATCAAGCTAAGCACTCTCCTTGAAGGCTCGCGGAGCTCGACCCGAGGCAGCTCGAGGTGGAGAAGGAGCGGCGGCGTGCGGCCGAGGCGGCGGCGGCGGCGCAGGCGGAGGAGCTGTGTGCCGTGCGTCGGCGGCTGACTGGTACATCGACACGACGTCTGACAAGGAGGGGGAGGGTCATTGGGCCAAAGTCCGCTCTCTAGGCGTCTGGACTGGTACATCGACACGCAGAGGCTTCTCAGCGAGGCGGAGGCGGAGGCGGAGGGGCTGCGCGCGCGCGTGGCGGAGCTCGAGGCGCGGGGGCAGGCGAGGTGCAGCCGAGATGCAGCCGAGATGCAGGCGAGATGCAGCCGAGGTGCAGGCGAGATGCAGCCGAGGTGCAGGCGAGATGCAGCCGAGATTCAGGCGAGATGCAGCCGAGATGCAGGCGAGATGCAGCCGAGATGCAGGCGAGATGCAGCCGAGATGCAGGCGAGATATGCAGCCGCCCAGCTCCTCCCTTCCAGCACACCTCCACCCCTCCCCTTAGACACTTCCGAGACGCTTCCGAGACGCTTCCGAGACGCTTCCGAGACGCTTCCGAGACGCTTCCGAGACGCTTCCGAGACGCTTCCGAGACACTCCTTAGGCCGAGGTGCAGGCGGCAGCGACGCAGACCGAGGCTCCCAAGCCAAAGGCGGCCTTGCCGAAGCTCAAGGACGGCCGCCAGGTCTCTCCGCATGGCCAGGAATGGGCTATCTCACCGGTGGGTGTCAGCTGTAGGCGGGCGCCGGTCGGTTCCCCGGCCAGGCAGGCAAGGAGCCGCTTCAGGGGCTGGGCGAGCTGCTGGCTGCGGTGGGGCCGCCGCCGGAAGAGGTGGAGGAGAGGGCGAGGCTGCAGGCGCCGGTCGGCCCGAGATCGCGCGAGATCGTGCGAGGTCGCGCGAGGTCGCGGGGAGATTGCGCGAGCTTGCTTCCGCAGGCGCGAGTCGAGGCGCTCGAGGCGGAGCGGGGCGAGGCCGCCGCGGCGGCGGAGCGCCGCTTGCGCACGTTGCGGCAGCAGCACGACAAAGTAACACAGCACCACACACACGCACGCACGCACGCACGCACGCACACACACACACACACACACACACACACACACACACACACACACACACACACACACACACACACACACACACACACACACGCACACACGCACCTCGCCCACCCGCACTGGACCGTGCACTGTTAATGCCGCGGGGCTCCTGTCGTCTGGACGTGGAGACGCGAGGGATAGCCGGGCCCTTGCCCCACCACCTCGTGCGTGTGTGGAGACGCCTCCCTCACCTCACCTCACCCTACAAGGTGACGGCAAGCCTGGAGCGGCGCGTCGACGCGCTGGCCAAGCAGCTGCGCGACGCCGAGGCGGCAAAGGCGGCCGCGCGGCCGCGCTCCGCACATCATGAGTTCGTCCACTGATTGATTTAACTCATGACTTCAAAGGCGGACGCGCGGCCGCCCGGGGCTGCACGCGCGGGCGCCGGGCGGGTCAAGGAGTTGGAGCGGCAGCTCGAGGAGGTGCACAGCGGGCGAGGGACACGTCCACGACACGTGCACGACACGTCCGCGACACGTGCACGACATGTCCACCACACGTCCCGCCAGGTGCGCTCAGTGTACGGCCGGCGGGTGAGGGAGATGGAGGAGCGAGCGAAGGAGGCGGAGGCGCGGCTGCACCGCAAGGGAGGGCACGGCACCCGCCCGCCGCCCGCCGCCGCCGCGCCCCCTCCGCCGCCGCCTCCCTTCCAAACCGATGCCCATGCATCGCCACCACCTGTCGCCACCGCCTCCACCGCCTCCACCGCCACCGCCACCGCCACCGCCACCGCCGCCGCCGCCGCCGCCGAGGCTGCGCCGAGCGTAGACGAGGGTCGACCTGCGCCGGCGCCGCCCTCTGCTCGACGTGCCGCACTGTGAATAGGCAGGTGTGAATAGGCAGGTGTGAATAGGCGCCCTCTGCTCGACGGGCCGCACGGCCGCAGGAGCAGCGCCCGGAGCAGCGCGAGGACGGCGAGGGCGAGGGCGAGGGCGAGGGCGAGGGCGAGGGCGAGGGCGAGGGCGAGGGCGAGGAGGTGGGCCGCACCGGGCAGGACGCGGCGCCTTCCCCGACCGACGCGGCGACTAGCCCGGCCGTCGGCTCGGCCGTGCTGTGAACAGCGCCTCTTCACACCCGGGGCTGTGAACAGGCGTCTCGCCCGGCGGTCGACCCGGCCGGCTACTCGCCGCCCTCCGCTTGCGGCACGCTCGGCAGCGAGATGAGCCGAGATGAGCCGAGATTGCCCGCCCGTGGCACGCTCGGCCGCGCGGCGCTGGAAGAGGGCCCGGCGCAGCTGCAGCTGCTGCGAGGCCAGATGCAGTCGCTCGAGCTGAGGCAGCAGCAGCGGGCGGCGGAAGCGGCGCTGCTGCTCGAGGACACGAGGTGCGTGCCGATCGGTGAGGCGGGGCGGCCGTGCTGTGAACAGCGCCTCTTCACACCCGCGGCTGTGAACAGGCGCGTCTCGCAGGCGGAGACTGCGCGCGTGCGGCGTGAGCTCGGCCAGGCGCTCGCTCGAGAGGGACGTCGCGTAGGCACGGGGCGCGGGGCCAGTGAGCTGACTCGCCTTGGATCGACCCGTATGCGCAGGCGCTCGCGGAGAAGGACGATCTGCTGCGCACGTTCCGCCGCGAGATGGACGCAATCGTGGGCGACATCTCGCTGCTGTACGAGCAGCAGGTCCGGACGCACGTCGAGTGACTCGAAGGGTGGGAGGGTGCATGCGAGGGAGGCGCGTAGGTAGCTGCAAGCTGGGATAGCTGTTAGCTGTGCTCCGAGTCGCGGCACAGCAACACACAACTAGCGCCTCGCGGGGCCGCAGCGAGTGCGCAGTGTGGACACAGTGCGTATAGGGTTAGACGGTCAAGGTCGATCAGGGACGTCACGCCTATTACTGTATGCGCAGCAAGAGAGGAGCAGTATTGCAGGGCCACCACGCCCGCGCACTTTACTCTTGAAGCCAGCAGCTGCTAAGCGCAGCTAGTACAGAGGCTAGTGCCATTTCACTGTGGCACAGCTCGCGTTACAAAACCTTGATTTTGACCATTGCGCGAAAAAGGTACATCTCGGTGCCTTCCAGAAGCAGCTGCGACCCCGCTGAGTGGACGGGCGCACACAGCAGGTGGCGCGGTGTGACGCCGTCCACTCGGCTGGGTCGCAGCTGCCTCTGCGCGTCCTGTGGATGTACCTTTGTCGCGCGCCGGAGACGACTCGACGCCGCTGAGATCGGAGATCAAGCTCTGACAGGTCGCACGTCGCTCCTTTGACGCCGACGTGATTTACCCGTGCAGATCACATCAGGACACGGTCTCGACGCGCTCAGTACGACGCCTGCGACCCGTCTCGGGTCAGGTGGCACGACGCTCATCGCGCCCGCCAGCGCTGCCGTGCAGGCTGCCACGTCGAGGTCGAGCACGCTTCTATACGCTCGCCGAGCCTTCCTTTCCATCCCGTTAGGCAGCCTGGGAACGGTGGCGATCAGAGGCAAAGCCTACGAGGGGTGGTGGAACCACATGTCACGGCTACTGCCGGCTCGACCCCACGATAGCCTCCGAAGGCTGACTTTGCGGCACCATCATCGGACGATGTCGACGAGTTGGGTCGCTCTCGCGGTAGCCAGATGACCTCTCATACTAGGATCATCGGCCATGGCCGCAGGGAGCGCGGGGGAGGGCGCTGGATGCAACACGGAGCTCCGTTGGACGCGTTTTCAAGATTAGCGTGTCAGAGTGAAATGGCACTAGCCAGAACGATCCAAATAAAGCGTGTGCGAGTCGTGAGTTTGTGGAGGCCCCCCTAAAGCCGTATCTTGAGCCTTGTCACAGTACACAGCTTTCCATCAAAACCAGAGGCCCCCGGCCCCTCGTGCCCGAGTCAGACGCATGTGCCGTTCATGGCGGACCGATCAACTCGTACCATATTGCTCGCACGGCGAATCGCGCCGCCCACAGGGAGAGTACAGCGCTCTTGGCGGGGTCCGTCAACGGTGGCCGGTTGCTAGTCCGTGCCGCCGCCGCCGTCCGCCGCCGCCTCCCCCCGCGCCAACCGCCGCCGCTTGGGCGCAGGAAGCATCGCCTCCGCCTCCGCCTCCGCCTCTGCCTCGCCACACTTCGAGGGGGCGCTGCCATCGCCTCCACCGTTAACGCCGCCGTTCACTCCGCCGCTGTCGCCGCCATCGCTACCGCCGCTGTCACCACCGTTGGCGCCGCCACCGCTGCCAGCACCGCCGCCTCCTCCGCCGCTGCCGGAGCCCACCGCCTCCTCGGCCGCAGCCTCGCTTCCGCCCGCGTCGCCGCCCTCCAGATCGCTGCCTGCCCACCGCGGCTCCGCGCGCGCAGCCTCCGCCCCTCCGCGCGCCGCCGCGTTGACCGCCGTGTAGTGCGCGATCTCGGCGAGGACAAGCTTGCGGATGGCGGCGGTCTGGACCTGCGAGGTGGGGCAGCCGAGGTGCAGCCGAGGGGCAGCCGAGGTGCAGCCGAGGGGCAGCCGAGGTGCAGCCGAGGTGCAGCCGAGGTGCAGCCGAGGGGCGGCCGAGGGGCAGCCGAGGGGCAGCCGAGGTGCGGCCGAGGGGCAGCCGAGATGAGTCCGACGTGCATCCGAGGTGCATCCGAGGTACATCCGAGGTCTAGATTGCGGGGTCGGCGGCTCTCTAGAGACCTCGGCGTGCTCGAAGTCGATGGTCGCCGCGTCGACTGGCCGCACGGCGATCTTCGTGTCGAGCCTGCCGACGATGAAAGAGTCGTCACTCCTCGGCACTCGGCAGGGCCGCACGGGGACCTCCGTGTCGATCCTGTATGTCATCGACTCGAAGAAGCGGTGCTCGAGCGCCTGCTCGAGCGTGTGCAAGCGAACCTCTCGGCTGTCGCTCGGCTGTGCCTCGGCTGCCTCTCGGCTGCACTCTCGGCTGTGCCTCGGCTGCCTCTCGGCTATCTCTCGGCTGTCGCTCGGCTGTCTCTCGGCTGTCTCTCGGCTGTATCTCGGCTGTATCTCGGCTGTATCTCGGCTGTCTCTCGGCTGTCTCTCGGCTGCCTCTCGGCTGTCTCTCGGCTGTCTCTCGGCTGTCTCTCGGCTGTCTCTCGGCTGCCTCTCGGCTGTCTCTCGGCTGTGCCTCGGCTGCCTCTCGGCTGCCTCTCGGCTGTGTCTCGCCTGCTCGACGGTCAGCCGCTTGAAGGGCTCAAATCGCAGCATCGCCTGCATCAACCGTCAACGATCAACAGCGAGTATTCAACAACGGAAAGGCGCTCGGGTCGCAGCGTCGCCTCGAGCAGCTCGAGCGCGGCGGCGGGCGCGGCCGGGTAGAGCTCCGCGAGAGGCGTGGGCGGCAGCGGCGAGAGGGAGTGCAGGTAGTCTCGCATCTCTGGCAGCTCGATCCAGCCGAGCGGGCCCTGCGGCGTCCCGAGCACCGAAAAGATGACGTTGAGCTGGTCGAGGTTCGGCTCGGGGTTGGCGTCGTCCTCCACGGGGGAGAGAGGCAGGCAGGAGCGGCCGGGGAAGAGGGCGCCCCGGTCGCGGCGGTCCACCCTCGCCTGGCGGGGAGATGGGGAGATCTGGGGAGATATGGGGAGATATGATGGGGAGATCTGGGGAGATCTGGGGAGATATGATCGCGGCGGTCCACCCTCGCCTGGCGGGGAGATGGGGAGATCTGGGGAGGTATGGGGAGATATGATGGGGAGATATGGGGAGATCTGGGGAGATATGGGGAGATCTCGCCTCGGGCAGCATCGTCAGCAGCTCCGCGAAGATGCACGCGAACGACCAGACGTCGATCGCTGCCGTGTACCGCTGCAGCAGAATCAGCTCGGGCGCGCGGTACCTCGGGGGGAGATTGGGGGGGGGGGGGAGATTGGGGAGAGATTGGGGGGAGATTGGGGCGAGGTTCGGGTTCGGGGACATTGGGGCGAGGTTCGGGTAGATGCGGGGGAGATGCGGGGGAGATGCGGGGGGGAGATGCGGGGGGATGCGGGGGGAGAGTCGGGGGAGACAGGTCGGGCGCGCGGTACCAGCGCGTCACCACGTGCGACGTCATCTGGCGCGAGATCTGCGGCGGCGGCTTGCGCTCGAGCGGGTTCTCGCTGGAGCACCTGGCAGCGAGATCCGCCGAGATTGGCCGAGATCCGCCGAGATCACGCCGAGATTGACCGAGATCGGGCCTCTCGCTAGAGCGAGCACCGGCGAGCGAGCGCGGGCGCCGCCCTCTCGCGCTGCTCGTTGAGAGCCCAGTCGCTCTCGTCGACAACACGCGCCTAGTTCAGAACTGATCATGAATAATAATGATTGATCAAAGTCGCCCTCGTGCACAGCACGCGCCTAATTGATGATTACTCAGTAATAAGACAGGATGGATCACAGTCGCCCGACCCTCATGTACAGCACGCGCCAGCCCAAAGTCACACAACTTGACCTCGCACCGCTCGGAGAGGAGCACGTTTGCAGGCTTGAGGTCTCGGTGCAGCACCTGCAAGTCAAGGGAGCGACTGGTGCAGCCGTCATCAAAGACTCGGACGGCTGCAGCTCCTCGCGGGTGCAGCAGCCTGGTTGTTCGCTGACAGCTGTGAGTGGTTTGACTTCAGACTCGGGCGGCGGCGTGAGGTCGCGGTGCAGCACACACATGTGCAGAGTGGAGGTACTGCAGCCCGACCAGCATCTGGTGGCAGATCCACTGCACGTGCGGCACCTGCACACAGCAGCAGCGCGGCGGCGGAGCGGCTCGCGCGGTCAGTGCGCGGTGTGCCTCGGAGTGGCTTGGGTGTGTGTCGTAAGAGGGAGGCCTCCCACCCCTCGGCGAGATCTCGGCGAGATCTCGGCGAGATCTCGACTAGATCTCGGGGGACTCTCGGCGAGATCTCGGCGACGTCTCGGCGAGGTCTCACTGTGATTGTCTGCGGGGAGGCGATCAGCTTGCGCAAGTCGAGGTCGACGAAGTCAAAGACGACCCACAGGTCGGAGAAGGCGGACTCGGACTGCGGTCGCAGCACCTGCTCCGGATGTACCTCCCCATCTCTCCCCGTCTCTCCCCATCTCTGCGGACTCGGACAGCGGTCGCGACACCTTGTTGTGCGTTTCGTCTTGTGCGTTTCGGCTGCGGTGAACCATCCGTGAGTATGCTAAGAGGCAGGCGGGGAGGAGCGCGGGAGGAGGGGAGGGTGGAGCGAGGGGGGCGCGGTGCGGAGGAGGAGGAGGACAGGCCGTGCCAGGGGAGGAGCGCGGCCGGCACACCTCGCGGATCTTGATGATGTTGGGGTGGTCGAGGTGGCGGAGGATCCGCAGCTCGCGCAGGATCCGCTTCGCCTGTGGGACATGTCCGGGACATGTCCTGGACGTGTCCGGGAGACGGAGGCGCCGCAGCCCGCGCAGGATCCGCTTCGCCTCCGTCGCCTGGCAGAACGCGTTGTTGATCTTCTTGATTGCCACCTTGCCACCGCCGGCGGCCGAGTGGTCGTCGGGGTCCTTCGCAGCCCAGACCTCGCCGTCTGCGGGGTGGGGAGGGGAGCGGCGGCGTCTCGATGCGTGGCGTCCCACCCGCGAGAGCTCTCTTAGCGCGCGGGCCGGTGCGGGCACGCACAGGCGCCGCGGCCAAGGTGCGAGAGCAACTCGTAGTTTGCGGCTGCGTCAGGCCGTGCGCCTTGGAAGAAGCGGATCGTGTGGTGCTCAATGTCAGAGGTGGTGGTAGCGGTGCTGCTGCTGCCGCTGCTGCTCGCCATTGCCGCTCGCGTGAAGCAGGCGGTGAGCACAATTGGGGGCAGCCAGCGACGCCTCGGTGGCCCACAGAAAAAAAACGATTTCGGCGAACCCGATCCCGATCATCCGGCCCGCTGGGTGCGCTTCTTAGCTCCCCGGCCCTGGATGTGAGGCTACCGACTGCACTCCAAGTGCTCCAAGTGCTCCAAGGTCGGAGCTCCCCGGCCCTGGATGTGAGGTTGATGACTGCACTCCAAGTGCTCCAAGTCGGCCCTGGTTCTCACCTTCCTCGAGCTTTGAGGGGAGCGAGGAGGATCAGAGGGAGCGAAGGAGAACCTTCCATATTGAGCTGATATTGTGGGGTGTACATGACAAACAAACGGAGAGTCACAGTACGAGTAACGCAGTACCAGGCCAAATTGCATGCCGAGCAGCGCTCGTGGCTACGAGCAGCGCTCATGGCCACGCACCCGACGGGCGTGGATCAGATTTGCAGAGGGTGCGCGCTCCCACCCGGCTGTCTCGTCTACATCTCGCCGGGTCCGTAGATCCGGATGCCGTAGCTGACGGATGGCTCGAGTGGAATTTTCGCCCACCGCTCCAGCACTGGCTTCAGCTCGCGCATCACCCAGTTCTTGAGCGTCTGGAACGGTGTGAGAGGGGCAAGGGTCGGAAAGAGATTTTTGATCGCTGGCAGTGGCGGCGCGCGCCTTGGGGACGCGAACGAGGTGAGTGTCGGCCTCCCAAAAGTTGAGAGTCGTGCACGAAGTGACGTTCCAGCCGCGAGGGTTCCACGCCCACCTAGCGCGGGTGGTCGCAGTCGGGGCGGTGCCACCCCACTGAGGCTGTGGCTAGTATTGCTCCGCAACCAGAGCTGGCGCAGCATGGCGAGGTGGCGAGCTCGCTGGGTCGCGTTAAATTTCCAGCAGCCCAGCGCCTCCTACGACGTGCCGGTACCAAGTGAGACACATATACGTGCGCTGATTTGCTCTTGCACTCTCTCCCCCAGGCGATACAGGCGACCTCTCGGCGCACCTCCCTCACGCGAAAATGCTTCTTCTCATTGTACAGCTGCAGCAGCTTGGCGTGGATATGCGGCGGCGTCCGCATTGACTGAAACCCACGAGGAGTGAAGCGCGGGAGCTCAGCAGCGGTGATATTGGCGCGTCGCCGCCACAGGATCCGCTCTTGAACTGCGACGGTGTTCCAGTCCGGGGCGGCGCCAGAATAATCGATCCCCGACGACTGCGCGGCGGCCCACGCATGCGTGACCGTGTAGAGCATAAGTCAGCAAAACTTTGCGGCAAAGTTGGACTTCCGTGAAGACCTAGATCGAGTACAAACTCGGTGCTCGGTGCGCTGCGACCACCGCACTGCTCGAAGGCCCGACCGCTTGAGCGAGAGGGTTTCGCCGCGCAAGCGGGAGAAGAAAGAAAAATCCCGCCCGCTCCCGCGCCGCCTGACGGTCGGCCGCTCATGCGAGGCGTGGCCGCTCATGCGGCCCGATGGGGAGGAGCGGGGCGGACTACGGGGACTTATGGGATTCTTACACAGCCCTTCCCTGCAGCGAGCCCCCCTCCAACCCACCCGCGCTAGGTCTCGAGGGACGCAGGGGTCAGCCCCGCGCGACCTCGGAAACTAGCCGGGGCAGTCGGAGAAGGGGCAACTCCGTGCACTGACGGTCGGCCGTCAGAAAACACGCCTCCGTGGCTCGGGTTACACCAATCCTCGCTACCCAACGCGGCCAAAGGATATCCACCTCGAACCTCGAGAACAGGGGACCGCGAGTGAGTGAGGATTTCACACTCTTATGTATGTATGTAGGAAGGTGAAGAACAGCCAGGCTCGGACTGGACACCAACGCGGTATGGGTGGACGCAAGACAGATGATGACGACACGCACGAGCGACACACAGACACAAACAAGCTCACGAGACACACAGCCAGCGGGCTGCCACACATCCTGAGTGGGCGTACACATCACTCAGGCCACGTCCCCATGTCGCCCCCCCCCAGCACTCCAAGGTGCCAAGAGACAAACAACAGCACTCTTACAGGTAGCTGGTAGGTAGTAAGGTGAAGAACAGCCAGGCTCGGACTGGACACCAACGCGGTATGGGTGGACGCTGGACAGATGATGACTACACGCACGAGCGACACACAGACACAAACAAGCTCACAAGACACACAGCCAGCTGGCTGCCACCGAAAATAATTCTACGAACTCAAACCGAAAAGAAACCCGTGCGCCGAAACGGCGCCCGCGTCGCGGGCCTCTCGCCAGCGCAGCTGTGCGCCATCGTCGAGGCGCAGGCGGGCGCGAGCGACGCCGCGCTGCGCGTGGCGGAGGAGCACGCCGCTCGGCTCGTGGAGCAGCCCGAGTGGATCCTCTCCGAGGTCCTCCTCTCGCCGGACCTCGCCCCGCACATCCTCGCCCAGCTGCCGACCACGGAGCACGCCGCCAAGGGGACGTGCCGCGCGTGGCGCCGCGGCTGGAAGGAGACGCTGAAGAAGCGCGAGAGGGCGCGCCTCGTCGTGATCGGCGGCCACGCTGGCGACGACACTTACATCAGCTCGCTGGAGCGGTACGACCCGTCAACGAATGAGTGGGAGGAGGAGGCTGTGGCGCCGATGCCGTCGGCACGAAGCTATGTCCGCACGGCGATGCTCGACGGCAAGCTCTACGCGGCGGGCGGCCAGAATGGGGCTGACGGCGCAACTTCCAACCTGGTGGAGCGGTACGACCTGGCGACGAAAGCATGGGAGGCGGTGGCTCCGATGGTGACACCACGCGAGAGTCACGCCGTGGCGGTGCTCGACGGCACGGTCTATGCTGTGGGAGGCTACAACGACGACGATGCCTACCTCAGCTCGGTGGAGCGGTACGACCCTGCGACGAATGCGTGGGAGGCGGTGGCGCCGATGGCGGTCGAGCGGTTTGCTCCCGCCGTGGCGGTGCTCGACGACAGGCTGTATGCTGTGGGCGGCTCCCTCACCTCGGTGGAGCGGTACGACCCGGCGTTGGATGCGTGGGAGGAGGTGGCGCCGATGGCGACAGCGCGGGACTCTCCCGCCACGGCTGTGCTCGACGGCAAGCTGTACGCTGTGGGAGGCCGCAACTACGACGACGGCCACAATCCCCTCAGCTCGGTGGAGCGGTACGACCCAGCGTTGGATGCGTGGGAGGCGGTGGCGCCGATGGCGACGGCGCGGGATAGTCCCGCCGCGGCAGTGCTGGACGGCAAGCTGTACGCGGTGGGAGGCTACAGCGGCGACGACGAGTCCCTCAGCTCGGTGGAGCGGTACGACCCCGCGACGAACGCGTGGGAGGAGGTGGCGCTGATGGGGACGGCGCGGGGGAAGCCTTTCGCCGTCTTTATGTAGTCGCCGTTGTCTGTTGCGTGCTAGCCCCACGGCGTGGAGTGTGCGGAACAAGTCCTTCGCACCTGACTCCTGTGTGCTGCGCGTGCGTGCCCCCGCCGCTTTTGGCGAGACATGTTGCATACAGCACACAGTCTGCATAGAGAGCATCTGCACCATACAGACCCTCTCTGCACACACAGTGTGCACATTTGCGGGTGGGAATCTGTCTTCTCCGCACCCGTGTACATTGACTAGAATAATAATAAATAAAAACGGACACCTCTACTGTGAGATGGGTAAAAAGCGAGCTGACGACTCTCGCTTTTTTTATGCTTGCCCGTTGCCTTTTCTGGTAGGACGGGAACGAGATGATAGAGTAGGGAGTAGAAGAAAGCAAAGAGGAGAGCCCTGCGCACGCACGACTCCGCAGGCGAGAAGCCCCTCCCCCCAGCGACAAAACACAAGGGAGAGTCGGTGGGTCACAGAAAACTGCGGCCGCCAGCGACTGGGCGTCTCGCTGGCGGACGGGAAGAGGAACACAAACTAAGGGACGTCCGGACGTCCATCCATACACTGGGATGAGAGTACTGGAGACCTGAGGTCGAATCTGCCGATTCCACAGCCGCCCACAGGAGCGCCGCCTCAACACAGGGTCTCGGCTCTATCGAGCCATGCTAGCTCCAGCCGCAGCCCCACCCGGCCGCCCGAGGGTGTTCCCGCAGGCAGAGAAGACCAATCCTGGGGGAAGTAACCTTCTCTGGTAGGACGGGAACGAGATGATAGTAGGGAGTAGAAGAAAGCAAAGAGGAGCCCTGCGCACGCACGACTCCGCAGGAGAAGCCCCTCCCGCCCGTGCTTGCGCAGCGCAGCCTCCTCCTCCCTACTCGCAAGCCGGGTAGCACGCGGTGATTATGATGGGTTCCACCCTGTTGGTGATTATGAAGGGTTCCACCCTGCGGTGATTATGATGGGTTCCACCCTGAGAAAGAAAAAAGACAACCCATGGGAGGGATGGGCCTGCGTCGTGCCAGTCGAACTTCTTTTTTTGCGCCATGTGCATGAGCGATACCCTCTCTCTCTCTGTGTCTCTGTACTCATGATTGTCGCCGGCAGCTCTCTCCTTTTCGCCTCGCTCTCGCCCTTCGCCGCGATCCAGCCTCGCGCAGTGTGCCGCCACGCCGCCACTGCGATGAATCTCATCGACGGCGCAGTGCAGCTGCCAGTTGTGGCCGACGGCGTGGCGGCGGCAGATGGCCCGGCGTTCGTGCAGCTGATGACGGCGGCCGCATTTCTGGCGCTCGTGCCTGCACGACGGCTGCTGCAGCCACAGGGCCTGAGAGACGTTTACGTGCGGCCCGGCAAGGGCTCCCACGGCGTCGGCCTGATTGCGATTCGCTCCGTGCCAAAACGTGCCGCATGCGCGGCTGCGAAAACAGGAGGCCTTCTCCTGGCTCACAGCCGGCGCTTTATTTAGGCGCCCGCATCTGCGGTTGCGAGGCTCTGTACGCGGAGCAGCGCCGCACCGCCTCGCTGCTGTGGCTGCCTGCGGAGGTATGGCCGAGATACATCCGAGATACGGACGAGATGAAGCCGATGGAGCCTGCTCACACCTGTGTACTGCCAGGTGCGCGCCACGGTGCATGAGCTATGGGATGGAGTCGATCGCGATGGGACGTGCACGGTGCCGCGTTGGACTGCGACGGCGTGCACCTCTTCCGGCCCTCCTTGTTTACGCCCGGCGAGACGCGCGTGTAGGTGCCTCGCGACTTCGAGGTCGTGCCGCTCGTCTCGTTCCTGAACCACGCGGCCGCCCCGAACTGCCACTACCTCGAGGAGGAGGCCGGCACGCTGCGAAGCGGTCGCTGTGAAGAGATGCCTGTGAGCAGGCTACTACGACGACCAGGAGAACTGCATACGCGCGTCGCGGCGGCTGCGCAAGGGCGAGGAGGCGACAGTGGACTACCGCCAGTACCAGGCGACGCCGGCCGCTGCATCGACCGCATGCACACACACACCTTACTGCAGAGCTATCAGCCAGTCTTGCTCGCCTTGGCAGCAAGGAGGCGTCCGCTCGCGCACACACGACGCACCATGAGAAGAGTCAACTTTGAGTTCATCGAGCCCGCCCTCTCACCGTGTGCCCCTGCACCCTGCGCCCTGCAGGAGGCCGATTCGTACACGTACCAGCAGGTCGCGGCGGGCTTCCGCGGAAAGCCAAAGACGTACCTGTAACTCTCAAGGGCCGACCGACGAGCGGCATTAAGGTTTTTCCGGAGAGGAGAGTTAGTAGAGAGAGGCGGCAGAGGTGGACGCGGCCCGAAAGCGCGAGGCGCGAGTACCGTTTTCACATTGCGCGAAGAGTCAACTCTTACCGTTTTAAACCGAGGACGAGACGGGTTGACGGACATAAATATATCCGATTACTCACGTTTGCTTGCGCCGCTCCCCACGGCATGAACAGTGGACAAACTCGACTCTCTCCTTCTCCCCTTTCCGTCTCGCTTCCACGTGCACACTCTGCTCACTCGTGCTCACGTGCGGATGCCATCGCCATCGACAGCGGTCACAGCCGACCGAGAGCCGTGCGCTTGTGCGGTGCCGCCGCGCTTCTCGAGGAGAAGCGAGACGCATCTGGTGCGGAATGTGGGAACAGGGGCAGGGGTCTGTGAGGCTCCGTGTGCGCGCGGATTCCCTTTTGGCTGCTCGAGCAGCAGCAGCACGGCGCGGGAGAAAAAAGGTGGCCATCACCGAATTGATGAGAGGTGAGACGGACAAGGCGGCAACCCCCCCGCAAGGCGCGCGATACACAACCTCGCCGGCACCGGGAGGGGCGGGGGGGCGGCCGGGGGCCAAAAGGAAGAAAGTAGACCTTGGTCGCAAAAACGTTCGGATCGCTCCTCATCGCGAACCCTGTCAGCAGTTCACCTACGGGTATGTTCGTTAGAGCTACATACACTGAGAGATCGCTTCCGAGCTCTCACGCCGCGCGTAGGGCCCTTAGGGGCCTAGGGAACACAACCCCCTTTCTCTTTTCGTAAGCTAAAAGTACGTGAAAAACCGTTTTTCGATTTTCGCGGGAGACTTTCGCGGGAGAGTAGCCGGAGCACCGAGGAGCACCGAAGGCGGCTTGCACATGTCTCAGTGGGTCCCCCTGCGTATTCGGGCGGAGAGCCTGCTGCCCGGCCAGCGCGTGTCCGTGCGTGGCAAGTCCGACCGCGTCGTCACCGTCCTCCGCTCGCCCGACGGCGAGCTGCACGCGATTGACGCGTACTGCTTCCACCACGGCGCGCACCTCGGCGGCGGCGACCTGGTGCGTGCGCCCGTCTGCCGCGGTGGCGGCGGCGGCGGCGGCGGCGGCGGCGGCGGCGCTGTGGCGGACATCGAGGAGGCGTGGGCGCTACGTTGCCCGGCGCACGGTCGGCTAGTGGCGCTGCAGACGGGGGAGGCGCTCGAAGCGGTGGGGGGGCTGACGGGCGGGAAGGAGGGCGGGCGGTGCGTCTCGCGCGGTGTCAAGCAGCGGAGGCACGACGTCTCGATTGACGCCGACGGCAACCTCGTGCTCCGGCTGCGCAGCGACGGCCCCGCCCTTGCGTCCGATCAGTACAACCGGAGAGCGGAGCCCGAAACCGCGGGATCTCCGGGCGCCGCTGCGGGCGGGCTCGGCTTCCAGGCGCGCAAGCGCAGGGCGACCCAGGCAGTGCAGGCAGCGCTCTCCAAGCCGCCGCTCGCCAACATGCCGCCGGCGCCGACGCAGACGCCGACGCCGCCTCCGCAACCGCCGCTGTCGCCGCTGACGCAGCCGCCGCCGCCGCTGACGCCGCCGCCGCCGCGGCCGCCTGTCCGCGGCCGCCTGCAGAGCGCATTTGCAGCTGCAGCCCCGGGCGGCGCCGCTGGGCGAGTGCCCCTCCCCGCCCCCTCCGCGGCGCTGCGGCAGCAGACGCTCACGGGCATGTTTCAGACGAGGGAGGCGCGCTCCGATGAGATGGAGGTGGACTGAGTGTTTGTGCTCGTTTGACATATGCCTGCTTTTGTGAACGTGGTGCCGAAAAAAATGAACTAAAGGGCTATATGTTTAAAGGCGGGGAGACACCCACGATGGCTCGCGAGGGCCGACGCCGAGGGCGCGAGAGCGGGCGAGGCGTGGGTAGAGTCGGTATCTATAGATTATAGATAGGACCTTAGCCTTTTTCTAAGCCGTTAGGAAGCCTAAGGACTAAGGTAAGGTAAGGTAAGGTAAACGTCTCCACACACACACACACACACACAACTGTTCAGTTTTCAAAGGCAAAACATGATGCTCTGCGGTTGGTGCACCCCTCACACTGACACATTCCCCTCATCCCTTGCCCTTGCCTGAGCACATCTACCTGCGAGCTGGTCTCTCCGCATTATCTCCCCTCTAGTCATCCGCCCGCGCCGCGCGCCATCTAATGGGCGTCTAGTGCAGCCACTGACGGCACTATTCCAAAGGAGCGGTCGATGCCTCGCCTAGAGTTCGGGTGGACTTGCGCACTGCTTAGCCCTGAGGTGGAGCAGTGGGTGTGAGGTGGTGTAATGTTGTCCCGTTTCAGGCGGCAGGTCAGGGGATTAGCTGGGAGGATTCGGCAGCACAGCCGGGAGCTGAGCGTCTGCAGGCAGCCTTCCGCTCGCGCCGAAATTCACAGCCCTCCCGGGCCGACGGGGTGCTCCTTGGATCGGGCCCCGTTCCCCGCTTTTCCTGTACCTGGACTGTCCGGGTCAGGAGGGTGAGAGTATTGGGTGGGCGAGGGCAGTACATCTGGCGGGTGGCGATTGAGGGACAGCAAGTGGGTTGATTGGGGGGTCAATGGGCACGCGGGCGGCGCTTCGTGGTCCTGGGCGAGCAGGGGCAGTGGTTAGGAGTCTTGGGCCTGGAGATATGAGGATTGTCGAGATGTCATGCGAGAGCGGTAGGTGGGCGAAGGTAGCGCGGCTGGACGAGTGGTGTCCGAGGGACAACGATGAGTTGTCAGTTGGGGCGCGAGACGCGCGGGATTCATTTTCATACTATATAGGGTGCTGATTTGTGAGCTGAGCAATGCCTGCAGGGCTTGCGGCGGGGAGTGGGCGGCTTTTGGTCGAGTGGTCTGGGGTTCGAGCCCGGCCGGGCGAGTAGCGCGGAGCGCTCGCGGCGCAACGCGCACGTGCGTGTGAGCGTGCAGGGAGCGAGCAGGGAGTGAGCAAGTGAGCGAGGGAGCGAGGGAGCGAGGAAGCGTGGGAGCGGCGCGTGAGCTCTCGCGGCGCAGCAGCCGGTCGATCGCCGCGTTCACGGACTCGTCCGTGAGCCCGGCAGGCCAGTTTTCCGACGCCATGGCAAACTGTCGTGAGCGTCGGTCGACAAGGGCGCGGACTGGCGCGGACTGGCACACACACAGGCTCACCACCGGAGCCGCCTAAGCGACTCCGTTAAGAACGGCAATGCACTCCGCACCATGCACAATGCCGCTCTCCCCGCACGCTAGCTCGTTCACCGTCTGCCACGCCACGGCGGTGTGGAGGACGACAGACAAGCGCTGCATCTGCAGCCCGTGCCAGTTCTTGGTGGTCCATGTGACCTCGTCCAGGTGCTGGGCGTGCGAAAGTTTGTTGCTCAGCTGGTTCGCCGCCTCCCTCAGGGTGCTGCGAACCTCCTTTCCAAAGCCTCCGAAAGCCTCAAAATCAAACAAACGTAGATCGCAATCCTGCTGCCGCGCAAAGGGGTAATCGCCAGGCAGCTCCTTGAGCTTTCCCTTGGGGGCATCCTCCTCCTCCCCCTACGCACTCGGCGAGGACAGTCCGGCCGACGGGAACGTGTCGCGCGCCGGCGACGAATGCGGCGGGGTGGGTGTGGGTACCAAGCGCCGCTTCGACGAAGCGAGGTAGGCAGGCGCCCCTCACGAGTCCGTGTCTGGTATAGCCCCATTGATTGATTGTGAGTGAGTGAGTATTCTTGATACGAAACCACGACGACACACACCAGTCGACTCGCATCGGTTGCCTCCATGAACGGCGGAGCTATTCTCGCGCCCACACCACACCTGGCTCCAACGTGGACACGCCCATAGCTGGGGACACTACTAGGTCACGCATGGCATCACAGAAGTTTTATCTCTGGGCCCCGAAAGGCATCTCTAGCAGTGTCGTTACACATGCCCCCTCCCCTCCTGGGCGCATGCGCCTCACGTCTCGCCAGAGCATAAGCCCTTGGCGTGTGGCGAGACGAGTTTTTCGCCATGCAGCGAGCAGCAAGCCGCCCGCCGCAAACAGCCGGAGGCCTCGCCGCGGCACTGGCTGCGCCGCGGTCCCGCACCCGTCGACGCAGCTCCCCCCGCGGAAGACCGCGCGTAGCGACACACACACACACACACACACACACACACACACACACACACACACTGATTGATTGATGGGAAGGCGAAACACGGGAAGGGAAACACGTACCCGGGTATGTTAGTTCTTTCATCTTGCTTCGACGCTCCGGCGATGCTGTTCTCCTTCGCCGTCTTCTCGGCCGCCCTGCTTCACAGCGGACGGCCATCCAGCCCAGCGTGCCTCGCACGGAGCACACGCGCGCCAGCCGCCCGCGCCTCGGCAGCTCCGCTGCTCGAGTCGTGCACCGCTGCCGGCCCTGTTGGAGTGCTGGCACCGGAGGCGGCGCAGCAGTCGGTGGAGGATGCCGCCGCAGCGCTGGAGGGCGCGTCGGCCGTGCCGGCACAGGCTCGCGTCCCGCTGGCAGGCGTGTGCGTCTCCGCCATGACGCGTCAGTCGCATCCACACCAAACGGTACACTTGGCACACCAAAATCGTGCGTCCGTGGCAGGCACCTACGACCTGCTGTACTCGGCGGCCAAGGGCGGCTCCAACGGCAAGATCGGGCCCTTCGTCGGCCAGGCGCCGCGCGAGGGTCGTTAGTCGTGAGCCATCCTTGTTGTCGTCGCGCGCCACCGGACCAGCGCTCGCCACGTGGGCGCTGTCCACGACACCCGTCCACGACATGTGTGAGACACGTCCCCTCGGGCGCCACCGGACCAGCGCCAAGAGAGGCTGAGAGAGCTCGCGGCTGGAGAGCTCGCGGCTGCGTAGCACTCGCCGGTCGTCGTGATGAACTCTGCGAGGACGCCACACCTGCCTGCCCCGAGCGAGGGAGGGGCCAGCCCCTGGGCCAGCCCTACGCCTTGCGGCCACAGGTGACGCAGGTCATCAAGGACGAGACGAGCTTCGTCAACCAGGTCTCGCTCGGGCCGCTCACGGTGCAGCTGCATGCCACGCGGGAGGCGCTCGGGCAGAGAGAGGGGCGAAGAACGTTCGGGGGGGGCCACGTAGAGCGCCACATAGAGCGCCACACACACAAGGGGGGGGGGGGGGGGGCTTCACAGACACGGTCAGTCGTCTGGTCGGCACGGCATGGCCGCCAATGTCTTGCCCGGCGACGGACCACCCGCAGTGAGTTCGCCTTCGCCAGGCAGCCAGTCAGCGAGGGCTGACGCTGGGCGTTGGCCGGGCGGCAGGTGCTCGACGACAACCGCATCCGCGTGTCCTTCGTCGAGACCGTCTTCAGCCTGTTTGGGCGGGAGCTGTGGTCCGCCAGCCGTCGGCTCGGGGGAGGGCGCACGAGGTGACCCCCGAGCTCACGCGAGATTAGGCGGGAGCTGCGCCGGCAGCCGACCCAGGGGAAGGGCGTGTGGCAGCAGGCGCGAGATCGAGCCGACGAGATCGAGAGGAGATGGAGGGGTGATGTGGTGTAGATGTGGCCGAGGTATGGCCGAGGTGTGGCCGAGATGTAGCCGAGATGAGGCCGAGATGTGGCCGAGGTGTGGCCGAGATGTAGCCGAGATGTAGCCGAGATGTAGCCGAGAGTCCGCCGATCAAGGAAATGTCGCTGCAGGTCTATGTGGAGACGGGCGCCGATGGCACGGCGAGCCTGCGCGTCATGCGCACACCGAGCCTGTTTGTGTTGCGCCAGCGCAGTGGCGGCGCGAGCGGAGAGGGGCGATGAGAGCCGACAGGCATTAGTGCATGTGCACATGTGCATGTGCAATGTGCATGTGCACGTGGGTGGACGGCGAGTAAACTCTCTACCCACCGCCGCCACCGCTCGCGCCTTCCCTGCTTTCATGTTTCAGACAATCCACACTCTTGTCGTGCCAGTAAGCATTGTGTTACTATGCTGTTCTGCCTATCCCCAAGGCCCAAGCCCTTGTCTACCTTAGTTGGTGTGATCGCTTCTTCAGTGTGCACGAGAACGTGGTCTGGCGTCGTACAACGCGTCGGTGCTCCATCGTCAATCCGTGCTCCACATGTGTGTGTGCGCGCGCACTACAGCGCACTACACATCTCTCCTCGCACCAGCGAGAGTCCGCGCTCCGTGTGTGAGTGTGAGTGAGTTTGATTGATTGACGGGAGAAGGCGAAAGTGAGTTGATTGATTGATGGGAAGGCGAAACACAGTCCGACCAACGACTGGGACACCAACGCGGTATGGGTGGACGCTAGACGGGCGATGACGGTCACACAGGAGCGACACACAGAACCACAAGACAAGACACTCAGCCAAACTGACTGCCACACACATCCTGAGCGAACTTCCCTAGTCACCCGCGGCCGGACTCCATCCGGCACGCGTCGCTGGGCGCTCAGAGCCGCGTCCCCTGCTCGAAACCCCGACGCCGAAGGCGCCCGAATCGAAAGTGAGTATTCTTGACGGGAGGCTCTCCCCTGTCTGGCTGGAAGCCGAACAACAGACTAGCTAATAAAAACCGCATAGTCGGTTGAAATCCGCATAGTTCGTACACGGCTGCGTGGACACCATGCAAACATCTCTGGGCGACGTTTCCACCCCACGTGAAGGCTAAGGAGCTCAACCGCGAATAGCGGTGAGGGAGTAAGGGATGCCCTCGAGCCTCTCCCCCGGGGACGCCGCCTCCGCCAAGGGAGAGTCCAACCCCGGTGTGAACCCCCTCGAGCCACCTGAGCAGCTGCTGACGGCGTACGCACTTCCGTCGTCCGCTTTTCCTTTTTGGGTGCAACACAACCCCGCATTTGCGCAGTGCTGGGCCGCTCGTTTGCCAAACGCAGAGTGGCTACAGCCGCTGCTGACGCGCGAAGCTGCGTGGTTCTCAGAAGCTGCAGAGACTGGTCGCGACTCTGAGGAGGCGCTCACCCTCGATGACCTGCTGGAGCAGCACCGACAGCACCAACAGCAACAACTGTCACTTCTCCTCGGCTATTACGCAGCCACTGCGGAGGAGTCGGCCGCCGAGCTCGCCGCGCCGCGCGTCGGTATCGACGACGCGGATGAACCGATTTCGAACCACATCGCGTCGGCGACCTTCTACGATTCCATGGTGGCGTCCGATTCCAACACGCTTGCGGCTTTCGTGCTCGATGGCTTTACCAAATTTTGTGGAGGCGCCTTCTTTCTCAGCAAGGTTGCACCATCGCGCAATGCTACAAGTGGCACGCTTGAAGACCAAGGGCCGACGCCGAAGAAGGAGAAGCGGTACACGCGTCCAGAGGACGCAACCGTCGTCCAGCTCTCGTCGGATGAGCGCTCGTCGGATGAGGAGCAGCAGGCTCATGCTTCCGGGTTTGAGCCGCACACTGCCCGCTCCAAGACTCGGCTCCTGAACGGCGAAGCTGTGGACGACGATGTGATCAGCCTTCACGGTTCTCTGGTGGAGCGCACCGCAACCAAGAGCAATAACGTCGTGTGCGCGAGCACCTATTTCGCGCAGAAGTTGATGGAAGGCGAGCACCGCGCCGCGTGGAGTGTGCTGCGGCGTGAACAGCGAGCGAATATCAGGCGGTGGGTCAAGCAGGGCGTGCGATGGACCATCCTTGCTCCATGGCACAATGGTTCTTTCCACTGGGTGGTTTGCGAGTTTCGCTTTTACCGCCGCACCAGCACTCCCTCGACCATCACGGTGTCTGATGAGATGCCGCAGCAGGAAAACGGTGTGGACTGCGGGCCTTTCGCCATCGAGGCTGTTCGGCGCCGCGCCTTCGGCATGTCCATCGATCGCTCCAAGTGGTCACAGGGGGACATGTCCTTGGTGCGCCACCTGATATACCGCGAACTAGGATGGTTGCAAGGCCATCAACCTGCCCTTCTGGTGAAGACCGACTCGGACTGGACCCGGGCTCAGCACCCGGAGCCAGCAAGCTAGTACTAGCCGCGACGGCGCGGAAGTAGCTAGTCGTGAGGTCTTGGCGTGCATGTGCGAGTTTCATCCTCAAAAGGTGTCTTGAATCTGATTTCAAACGTGTGCTTTACTTCCTTCCCCTCCCCCGCGCCGCCGAGGCCCGCCCCCGCGCCTTCCGCCTCCCCTCCCCGGCTCGTCCCTCGCTAGAGGACCCCGCCTTCCTCATCTTGGGTCCTGGCAGCAACCGCCGGCTCGACCCTGCTGCGGTACGAGCGGCAGTATCAAAGACCCGGGACAAACTGCCCTCTGTGATCACGGAGGAAGATGCAAAGGAGTGGGATGACTGGGCAGAGCATACACCAACGTCGCTGGACACTCTCCCGGCCGACAAGCGTGCTAAGATGAGAATGCCAATGAAGCATACTGCTCAGGCCGTACCATCCCAGGCCGAAGAGCGTAAGCAGGTTGAGTTCACCTTCGCGTCCAGATTGACGCAGGTTGTGCACTTCTGGAAGTTGAGAATCGCCCGGGCGCGTTTGACATGCGTCAAACCGTCACTGTTGCGGACCACCTTGCAAAACGTCTCGTAGGAGACGGCGTCGTCCCCGAGGTCTGCCTTGTATTCGTCCCACTCCTCTTTGCGAGTGCGACGAGGCACAATCAGCTTGCCTGTGTCGGGCATGTAATCCCCGCAGGTGGAAGCATACTTGTCGTACCAACCAACCACAGAAGCTGACCTCGCCCCGCGTGTGCAGTCCTCCGCTGCAGGAAGCAGCTCGCCAGGGTTGCGCTTGGGGTGGGCCGTGGTGTAGCCGTGTTCGAGACGATTTTGAAGCATGGTCAGTGTCGACCCCGCCTGTCTGCATCGCGACGGCCGTCCGTCCCACAGCCGGGTTCTTCTCGCACCGGCCCAAGTGAGTCGCAGCCGCGGAGCTGCCCGTCGCTGCTTCATCTAGCTGCTCCTTCAGATTGCCGCTCCGCGCTGGCGCATCGGGGGTGGAGAGGATGGAGAGAGAAGGGGCAGGAGGGAGGATCGAATTCGACTGCGCCGCCTGCGCCGCCTGCGCCGCCGCCTGCGCCGCCGCCTGCGCCGCCGCCTGCGCCGCCGCCTGCGCCGCCGCCTGCGCCGCCTCCGCCTCCGCCTCCGCGGCCGCAAGCCTCTTGCCCGCGGCGACCACCTATGAGCAAGTCTACCGCCTTCAGACACAACCCCAAGTGTGCTCACAACAACGAGCTCACCGATCTCAGCGGCTTGAGGCCGGCGAAGCTGCTGCCATTCGTACCGAAGAGGTCTGCGATAATGGCGCATCCCTCCTTGTTCAGCTCCCACGCCTTTGGCGTCTTCTCTGAGCACGCGCCGACCACCTGAATGTCGCTCGGGTCTGGCATTGGGAGCATGGCAACGTGAGCGCCTCCCGCCGTGACCACGAGGTTCCAGCCGACCCGCAGGCTCTCGCAACCCGCATCCTTGAAGAGGTCCAGGTCGTTCTCCTCGGCATCCCAAACGTAGGCAAAGATGAAGCAAATTGCCCGCAGCTTCACCGGGGGCCCGCCGCGTACGGTGAATGCATCGCAGACAACAAAGTTGTTGGCCTCGTATGAGGCGGAGTGGTCGTCAGCGCGATCGGCAGGCCGGAGCGTAATGGCCCCAAACATCCGCGCGCGAGTGGAAAAGCGCGGGATGGGAAGGTTCGGCGACGCCTCGCCTTTGGGCGTCCACTTGTTCATCTCATTTCGAACATACTCGCGAATGTCATCAGGCGCCGCAGGATAGACAGGCGCCTTGCCGGCCGGGAGATAAAGGTCCTCTTTCTTTATCTCGACATATGGAGCCTCCGGAGAGCCTGAGGGTGAGGAGGGCATGAGGCACGATCCACGAGAGGGTGGCCAGGCGGGCACGTTTCGCGATCTCGGTTTTCTTGGTATCTTACGTGGTGCGCGGCCGTGGTGGCCCGACTTTTGCTTCCTTCTAGAAAAGCGCAAACGACCATGCGGTTTTTATTAGCTAGTCTGTTGAACCCGGAACACGGTCGGCCGCCGGAACCACGCCTGCGTGGATCGCGTCACACCAATCCTCGCTACCCAACGCGGCCAAAGGATATCCACCTCGAGAACCTCGAGAGAACCCGGAACGCACATACATGCTTCACCTGTGCCTCGCCGCCGCCGCGTGGACCTCCGAACTCGCCAACGACGCCGCGTCTTCGCCGCGCGTTCTCGTCACGGGCGCAACTGGTCGAACTGGTAGCGCGCTCTACCTCCAGCTCAAGGCGAGACGCACGGCGAGAGCACTTCCGAGAGCGAGAGAGAGTGAACCCACTCCTTCTGCAAGCGCCGGTCCAGTCCCCAGGGCTTGACCGCACTCTCCCGCCGCCGCCAGGCCGACAGCCGCATCGCCGAGGTGCGGGCGCTTGTCCGGAACGTCACAAAGGCGCGAGAGCTGCTCGGCTGCAAGGCGTGCGACGAGGGCGAAGGGGTGTTCGTGGGCGACGTGACCAAGCCGGAGACCCTCACCGCCGCGTCGACGGGCGTCGACACCGTCGCGATCGCTGCCGCCGTCGGCGAGCGCTTCTGAGACGCTTCCGAGACGCTTCCGTGACGCTTCCGAGACGCTTCCGAGACGCTTCCGAGACGCTTCCGAGACGCTTCCGAGACGCTTCCGAGACGCTTCCGAGACGCTTCCGAGACGCTTCCGAGACGCACTAGAGACACTGCCGCGTCATGAGTCTACAGAAGACTGCCGGCGATCGCATCTCCTTCTGTGAGTCGCCTCCAGAGGCGATAGTAGGGACGCGATAGTGATGAATCTCTACCAAGTAACGATCGAGTACTCACAGGTTGAGGCGCCTCACAGAAGGAGATGCGAATGTTAGTGATTTATAATCAAGAATGAACAGGCGGAGGCGCCTCACAGAAGGAGATGCGAATGTTAGTGTTTTAGAATCAAGAATGAACAGGCGGAGGCGCCTCACAGAAGGAGATGCGAATGTTAGTGATTTAGAATCAAGAATGAACAGGCGGAGGCGCCTCACAGAAGGAGATGCGAGCCGTCGAGTTCGACGGCGTCGAGCACCAGGCACACCTCCTGCAATCTCGGCCGATCTCGGCTACATCTCAGCCCATCTCAGCGTCGATCACCGGACACACTGCCGCATGCAGTGCCTCATGCAGGCTTCCACGACACTCCGTAGACACTTCTCCACGCCCGACACACTTCCCAAGACACCCCCAACCCCCCCCCCCCCCCTCCCTCCCCGGACCCCTCCCCCCCCCCTATCGCCCGCCAGGTCGCGGCGCTCGCGCAGCAGAACGCGCGCGCGCTGCCTTCGCTGCGCGTCGTCCTCTGCTCGTGCATGGGCACTGTCCACGACACGTCCACGACACGTCCGCGACATGTCCGAGACACAGGCGCGTCGTCCTCTGCTCGTCGATGGGAACGACCGACCCCAAGCCAGCCCCCTTCAAGGGCGGCTCTGTCCTCTTTTGGAAGCTGAACGCAGAGGCGCCCCCTGCACCGTCGCATGCTGATCTCGGCCGATCTCGGTTGATCTCGGCCGATCCCGGTTGATCTCGGCTGATCTCGGTTGATCCCGGGCGATCTCGGCCGATCTCGAGTGATCTCATGTGATCTCGGCTGATCTCGGCTGATCTCAGGCTTTCCTGCTGGGCTCCGGAGTTGGCGCGGCCTTGTACCGAGATCTCCCGAGATCGCCCGAGATTAGACATCGTCAAGCCGTGCGGCATTCATTAACAGTTCATCATTAGACAGATAGCCCCTAGTTATTAAATAACTATCAGGCTCCACCATCGTCAAGCCGTGCGGCCTCTCGAGCGGCGAGGCGCGCCGAGATACAGCCGAGATACAGCCGAGATACAGCCGAGATACAGCCGAGATACAGCCGAGATACAGCCGAGATACAGCCGAGATACAGCCGAGATACAGCCGAGATACAGCCGAGATACAGCCGAGATACAGCCGAGATACAGCCGAGCTACAGCCAGGGTCTAGCCCGCAATGTTCGATCTCTCGATTGTCTCTCGGCAGTACCTCGGCTGCATCTCTCGGCAGTAAGCTCGGCTGTCTCTCGGCTGTCTCTCGGCTGTCTGCCGGCTGTATCTCGGCTGTCTCTCGACTATAGGCGGGCATGCACGGACTCGGCGTGTCACACAATGACGATTTGCCGTCGCCCGGCACCGCCGAGCCTCTCCAGCAGCCTTTCGCTCCAGGCCGCCACACATCCGTTGACCTTCTCGCTTAGTTCTTCCTTAGGCACTTTCCTTGTTGCGCGCGCCGACGTGGCATTTCGACGCGAGGCCTCCGCCGCCGCGCTGTGAGCGGGCAGCGTGTTCACACCTCGAGGTGTGAACAGGCGCGTGTCATGCGTGAGGCTGTGATCGAGCGCTCTGCAGGAGACGTCTCCGAGACATTTCCGATCGAGAGTCTCCCGAGACACAGCGCTGCGGCTTCTTGCCCGTGGCATGCCCGAGACAGCTCCGAGAGGCACCGACGCTGCAGCGACTTGTGGCGGCCCGTGTGGCACCCGACAGTCCACGAAACCGTCCTCGAAGTCGTCGCCGCTTTGGCCGCAGCACCGCCCCGTTGGCACGACCGATTTTCTTCCTCCCCTTTTCTTCCCATGCAGGCTTGCGCTTCGGTCTCTGCAACGACCCCGGCGCCAAGGTGTTTGCGGATCCAACCTCAACTAACCTCGCCTAATCTCGGCTAACCTCGGCTGACTCGGCCGCCCCTGGCGCCGAAGGTGCCTGCCGACCTGCCCAAGCTGCTGCAAGAGGCGCGCTGGCCGTGGCAGGCGCGGTGATGTCTCAGTCTCGGAGGTTCGCCGCAGAAGTCACCTGACACCTTGTGTGTCGGGAAGTGTCTCAGAAGGGTCTCTCCACAAGTGCCACGGAGAAGTGTCTCGGAAGTGGCCGTGGCAGGAAACGTGCAGTGGATGACCGAGGCTGATGAGAAACTGCTCACGAGTCATGTCTAGGGTTTAAGGGTAAGGTAAGGTAAACTTCTCCACACACACGAGGTGGTGGGGCAAGGGGGGGCAACCCTCGCGTCTCCACACTCCAGACTCCACGTCTAACGACAGGAGCCCCACGGCATTCTCTCGAAATGCTCACCGGGAGGTGGGGGTGGGCTCGCGCGCGCTGACCCTGTGCCTTAGGGGACCCCGGGTTCTAGGGCCGGATTTTTTAAGACCTTTTAAGAAACGAGGAGGTTTGGGGGCTGAACTTGCCATTTAAGAGATTGCAGGCCCGGGGGGGTCCCTCTTTTAAGACCGTTTAGGCTTAGTTCCATTTCACAGTGGCACAGCTCGCGTTACCACAATCTTGATTTTGGTCATTTGCGCCATTTTGTACCTCTCGGTGCCTTCCAGAGGCACGCTGGGGTGCCGGCGCCCTACTGGGCGCCCCCCCCCCCCGCTCCCTTCCCCTTAGAACCCCCCATCCCGCTAGCCCCCCCCCGCGGTCCCTCGCGGTCGCGCGACGCCGCACCAATGGCGCGCTGTGCCGAATGCTTTCTTCAGGCGCGCTGCAGGACGCGGGCACGACTCTCCGCCAGGATGACGAGCGTGGAGGCCGTGACGAGCGCGCTCGAGAAGCTCGGCATCAAGCCGTGGGGCCGGGCCCTCGCTGCCCAAGCGGTCGCGATTCTTGATGGCTTTGAAGAAGTCCGTCACCAGCACCTGCCGCCACAGAGGGCGTTGAGCAAGCTGTGAGGCGAGCATGCGTCGTCGTCGGCACGGCTGCATGCATGCCCTGCGCCGCACCGTGGTCTCGTGTCCAGCTCGTCGGGTGTCGGTCGGGCCGGCGTGGTATTCGCATTGGAAGGTGGATGCCAGCTCATACAGGTGAGCGTTTCCTGAACAGGCCAAGGGCGCACCACGGCACTGACTTGTGTGGGCCAAGCATGGCACGCTGCGTCAGTGGAGCAGCCGCGCACAGGATGGGTCTGGCGGCGTCACGCATGCGGCGTGCAGAGCCGAGTATGACGTCCACTCGGCGACGTGCCGCAGCCTGCAGCAGCGCTTCGACTTCGCCGGACTCGACCCTAAGCCCATCGACCGCAACGGCAAGCCGATCGAAGCCAAGGGCCCTGCCATCTCGATCGCCTGCTCAACGAGTACAAGGGCAAGTGGAAGAGTGGCGACACGAGCCTCGGTGTTGCCGCAGGTGTGGGCGGTGGGCGAGGACCGAGGTGTGCGGGGTGCGAGGGAAGCTGTGTCCAGGGTCGTTAAAATACAGTACGTCTATGTGTGGAGAAGTTTATTTCCTTACCTTACCTTACCGTCCACGACTGCATGTCCACGACCAACCCGATTACCCGAAATGCGAAAAGCGAAATGAGCGGCCAGAAGCAGAGAGAACCGCCTTGGGCTTGGCCCTTGCTTGGCCCACTTGGATCTTGGTTCACTTGCTTGTCGGTGCAGACGATGGCATGCACTCGCTCATGCACCTCCACTTCATCGCAGTGGGTCGCTTTATGGATGGTTACAGTCGTATGCGTCCCACACAAGACTACCCCGGGCGCGCCACGATAAGCCCCGCTTAGTGCAATCTCACGCCGTCAGCGACCGCTCCACATGCTTCACAAGTGGCCCCCCTCAGTCAGAGTCTCGCCACGACCGTCGGCCCTAGCGTTGGCCCTTCCTGCCCCCCTTCCCCGCACCACCGCTCGCCGCGTCGGTGGTGCCACCGCTTGTGTCGCCGCCACGCGACTCCTCCTCCTCCTCCCCGCCGTCGCTCGCCTCCTCCTCCCCACCCGCAACCTCCGCAATCAGCGTCCGCCCCGCGCGCTGCGCCTCCGCCACCGCCGCGGTGCGCCTGTTCACACCGCCGTGCCGTAAAGAGGCGCCTGTGGACCGCCGCCGCGCCCTGCCTTTCTCGAGCTGTCTCGGCGGATCTCGGCGGATCTCGGAGAATCTCCCGATTGGTCTCGGCAATCTCACCGCGACGGAAGACGCAAACCGCCGCCGCCGCCGCCGCCGCCGCCGCCGCCGCCGCCGCCGCCGCCGTCGTCTCCCTCTCCCTCCTCGTCCTCCTCTGAGCTGCTCGAGGATGACTCGTCGACCGCCACCTGTTCACGGCCCGAGGCTGTGAAGAGGCGCCGTTCACAGCCGCGACGCGAGGACTACTCCGGCCGCCACCTGTGTTCACAGCGCATCGTGGAGAGGCGCCGTTCACAGCCGTGCGAGCCGAAAGAAGGGGCGGCCCCGCCTTCTCAAACACCCCGCAGTGCAGGTCCATCTCCACGTATGGCCCGCCTGCTCACAGCTCGGCGGGGTGTGAAGGACGCCCTGCGCTGCTCTTCACTCACCGCCAGGTCGCAGCCAGATCTCGGCGCAATCTCGGCTAGATCTCGCGCCCGGGTCGCTCAGCAGCTGAGGATCGATCAGCTCTTCCTGCGCCGTGCGCCGTCCAAGTCGAGAGGCGGTGGCGGTGGCGGTGTGGCTGTGGCAGCAGCAGTGATCTGTATTGTGGGGCGGGGGAAAGAGGGAGGAGGAGAGACGAGGCGTTGGCGGCGGAGTGAAGTGGCGTGCGTCTTGCGGCAACATGGGACGACGCGCGTCAGCATGTGCGCGACGACGTGCAATCTTGGCTGCGCGCATGTGTGTGCGGGAGGCGCTCACACCTCCTCGTCCTCGCCCTCGCCCTCCTCCTCCTCCATGAAGCGCAGAGATGCGTCGCTGCGCCCGCCGGCCAGTGCGCTCACACCCGCGCCAGCACTCGTTCCTATCGCCGCTTCCAACGACGATCCCGCCGCACCCGTGGTCTGGCTCAGCGCGGCGTTGGCGCTCGCGATGGCCGGCATGAAGGCATCAAGGCGCGCGAGGACTGCCGGGCGCGGAGAGGAGGACGTGACAACATGGAGTGTGGGGGTTAGGGCCGGAATGAAGCGGAGGCGTGCGTACGCGGCGACGGCTCAGGCCGTGTCGTGCGGCGCGCGGGCATGTCGGCCATCGAAAAAAATTATCGCGCAACACTTTCGATAGACCGAAAGTAAGATCGTTCGGTGCAGAAACCCCGGCCATGCCCATGTAACGCAATTGTGCTCGATTCCTGGAGTCTCGAGCTTCAGCTGGCGAACCATCATGCCGCTCTCGGCACCGCAGCAGCGCGAGCGCCGCGCCGCGCAGCGCGCTGCCGAGGCTCAGGACGCGGCTCGCGGGCAGCGCAAGCCGCCCGGCGCCGAGCCGGTGCTAGGCCGCCTCCGCTGCGCCTGCTTCCTTGCGCGCCGCTGGACGTCGGCCGAGAAGACCGCTTCCCTCTGGGGACCCGACTCCGCGAAGATCGCGCGCGCGTCGTGAGTGGCGGCGCGCGCGCGATCTCCGTTCCCGGGCACGCCGGTCGCAGTGGCATGGGCTCCCAGGCTCAAAAGCGCTCCCGTCAACAGCGAGCGAGCGCCGCCGCTGCTCCTCCTCCCGCCGCCGCTCACCGTACACCGAGACTCGGTGCCCCCCCCCGCCGCCTCCGCCGCCGCCGCCGCCGCCGCCGCCTCGCGCCTCGCCTCCGTCACCGCCGCCCTCCATTTGGAAGGGGGGGGTCCCTTTGATGGGGGGGGCGCCTCGTTTACGGGGGCCTTGCCGCCCCCCCCCCCCCCCTTCTCGCGCCGCTCCGCTCGTGGCCGCCGCCTCCCCTGTCAATCCCGCCGCCTCCCCTGTCATCCCGCCGCCCGCACCACCGCCGCCACCGCCTCGCGCCTCGCCGCCGCCGCCACCGACCGCCCTCCCCTGCGCCGCTGAGCGCGGTGCAGGGGGCGAGCCCCCGCTGCGCAGGTGCACTGCGCCTTTCGCCCTGACGATTAGTGAGGAGGTGGTGTTGCACAGCATGGAGCTCGGCGAGCGTTTAGCGAGCCCCTCAGCTGAAATTTAGAAAAGGAGTTGCGGTGTTGATCGCCGCGGGAGCCCTCTTATAATCAAAAGCGCTCGTGCATCACTGCACTCCAAGTCTCCAAGTGCACCCATACCGCGTTGGTGTCGCAGTCGTTGGTCGGACTGTGTAGTCCGAGGCGACGGTCGTCGCCACGGTCCCCTGGGGAACTGTGGCGTACACCTTGCTGGGGCCGCGTCGATACCCGTCGTCCCTCTCCGGGGGCAGCGAGTATTCGACCCCCATTTTGGACCCGGCCTGGCTGCGCGCCTGCGCTGCCTGGGCAAGGGAGCACGGCCGGGGGGAGCCGGTCCGGTGCTTTGACGCGGAGGAGTACGACGAAGGCGACGACGCTTTCGACGCGCTCTTCGACGGGGGCTCGGGGTACGGGTGTGGGATTCCCCCTCGGGGGGCGGCGCCTTCTTCTAGGCGCCCTTGACCCAACATAGAGGGCGTTGTGGGCCTACCTAGCTTTTGGTATAATATAAAAAACCTGGCGTTGCCCTCCTCGCTTAGTGTGGATAAATTAAATTAAAGCGGTGTGTCGTGCGCAATCCGCCACTTGGACTTGCCCGTTGCCCCCCCCCCCCCCCCCTCCCAAAACCGTTTCCGTGACTTCGGGCCAAAAGAAAATGCAGAGTGTTGAATGCTAGAGTGAGAACTATGTGGGCTTTTTGCGCGCGACACCGGGACAGCCGAGGCCCACAACCCACATGCATGTGCATGTGCATATGTACATACATTGTAGCCAATCACAAAACGAAGCGGCAATCGCACAAATTACCCCATATAACTCTCCTCGCGGCACGCAGCACTAACAGTCCGACCACTGACACACACCACACACACGACGAGTTTGGTGAGACGAGAGCCTCGCGAGTACGGTCGAGAGACAACACACACACAACCGTGCACAATAAAATGCTCCCCCCGTACACAATAGGCAGCCACGAGGGCGAGAGAGGCCACTGCCCGGCGCCAAACGCGTCTCTGTGAGTTGCCCTACCTCCGCGATTTCAGCTCAGCCTCCCCTCCTCGGCGAGCCTCGAGAAACCGCCGCCTATTCACAGCAGCAGCTGGGAACAGACGCTGATCAACGCTCCGTGTCGAGCCCCGGGAAGCCGCCGCCCTGCGAAGCCTTTGCGCCGGGCGGCGACGCCTCCGACTCGCCTGCAGATAGCGCGAGGCGCAGCAGAAGTGCGGCCGAGATGCAGCCGAGATACAGTCGAGATGCAGCCGAAGTGCAGCCGAAATGAAACCGAAGTGCAGCCGATGTGCAGCCGAGGTGCAGCCGAGGTGCAGCCGAAGTGCAGCCGAGGTGCAGCCGAAGTGCAGCCGAGGTGCAGCCGAGGTGCAGCCGAGGTGCAGCCGAGGTGCAGCCGAAGTGCAGCCGAGGTGCAGCCGAGGTGCAGCCGAGGTGCAGCCGAAGTGCAGCAGAGATGCAGCAGAGGTGCAGCAGAAGTGTCGACTCTCCTGCAGATCGCGCGGCTGGCGGCGAGGGAGTCGCCAGCGGCCTGAAGAATGATTCAGAATTAAACAAGAGTGACTAATGATTAAGAAGACTTCACAAAGAAACTCAGAAGGCGTCGCCAGCCTGCCCGCGCCCTCGGCCTCGGCGCTCTCCTCCTCCATCTCGATCCTGATGAGGGGAGTGTTACTATTGCTCGGTGAGTATGACCTCGTTGAAGGTGCTGTCCTCCTCGGCTGTCTCTCGGCTATCTCTCGGCTGTCGCTCGGCTGTCGCTCGGCTGTCGCTCGGCTGTCGCTCGGCTGTCGCTCGGTTGTCTCTCGGCTGTCTCTCGGCTGTCTCTCGGCTGTCGCTCGGCTGTCGCTCGGCTGTCGCTCGGCCATCTCTCGGCCACCTCTCGGCCACCTCTCGGCCATCTCTCGGCCATCTCTCGGCCACCTCTCGGCCGTCTCTCGGCCATCTCTCGGCCATCTCTCGGCCATCTCTCGGTCACCTCTCGGCCACCTCTCGGCCATCTCTCGCTCCTCCGCAGCTCACGACGCGTCACAGTCGCCAAGTACGCGCCGAGCACCACCACCAGCAGGCCGGCGACCGCGATCGGAAGCCGCGCCCGCCAGCGCAGGTTGCCCCCAGCCTTGCCGCCTGCAACGTCCACGAACCAGCTGAGTCCTCACCACTCGCAAGCCAGGCTGCCTCCTCCAGAGGTGTCGCCACCTCCTCCGCCGCCGCCGCTGGCGAGGCCGGTGGGGATTCCGCCGCCGCCACCACCACCGCCAACACCGCCGCCACCGCCGCCGCTGCCGCCGCCGACCGAGCGAGCCGCGGAGCCGATGAGAGCAAACTGGAGCGAGTTCCAGACCTCGACAGCGGTTGGGGCTAGGCTTAGGGTTAGGGTTAGGGTTAGGGTAAGGGTATGGGTGAGGGTTCGGGTGAGGGTTAGGGTCAGGGTCAGGGTCAGGGTTAGAGGTTAGACCTCGACGGTGAGCAAGGCGGCCACGAAGGCGCTCCACGGCAGGTCGAGGACGGCGAGGCCTGTTCACATCTCCCCACATCTCCCGATATCTCCCCATATCTCCACGGCAGGTCGAGGACGGCGAGGCCTGTTCACGGCGGGCAGCTGTGAACGGGCGCCGTGCAAACCCTCGGCGCAGGCAGGTGGGCACGGTTGTAATTGTTGTATCTCGGCTGCACCTCGGCTGCCCCTCGGCTGTCCCTCGGCTGCACCTCGGCTGCAGCCCAGCAGCACCCCGCAGCATCTCGGCAGCCTCTCTTCAGCATCTCGCTACATGCCGGCCGTAGTTTTTGAACGCGATGGGGAGGTAGGCGGCGCGCGACAGAAAGGCGATCCGAAGCGGCTCCTGCTCTCACACCCGCGGCTGTGCCGTGAACGGCGGCCGCCTCTCGGACGGCTCTCGCGTCTCTCGGAGAGCGCCTTGGCGACGGCGCCTTCGACGGCTCGCAGCAGCCGCGTCTTGCGGACGTGGCGCTCGCAGCAGTCTCGCAGGCAGGAGCGGCCGATTGCAAACGCGGAGAGGCAGCCGAGCACCTTGCCGAGGTAGACGAGAGGGAAGCCGAGCCTCAGCCCGTACAGGTAGGCAATCGTCACCTGCGAAGGCGGCCCGCCCGCTTCGGATGCGTCTCGGAGGTGTCTGAGAGATGTCTCGGAGACTTCGCGCCTCGATCGGCGTCGATGGGATGAGGAGGATTACCCAGAGAGCGACGACGAGGACGCAGCAGGCGGCAACTGCGCCGGGCGCCTCCTCGCGCCGCCGCTCCGCCTCCTGCCTCAGCAGCTGCAACGCGGCGCCCCAGTGGCCTCGTGTCAGCCATAGGCCGGCGGCGGCGCAGGCTGCGATGGCGATCGAGGCCGCGACGAGGGCACGCCGCTGCAACAGGGAGTCCGCCATGTTTGCGCGAGTGAAGTTAAAAAAGAAATTTCTGCAATTGGGGTGTCCGTTTTCTTTCTTTCTTTTTACTCTGTTGCGGCGAGAATCGGCGAGGGACTGAGAAAAGAGATAGAAAGAGGCGGACGCCCAAGGGTGGGCGGCGGCTAGCACCACACTCCTCTCCTTGAAATCCCTGTGTGTGATGGCGGCGTGCCGTCCTCCCCCCCCCCCCCTTGTCTGTTTTCTTTCTTTCTTTCCCTTTTTCTCCTGCTTTTTTTCGTAGAGGGCGTCTCGCACACGCTCTGTCCTTGCATTCGTTACCTGCCACACGACGGCGGCGCGGGGACGGGAAAGCGAAAAGCGCGAGATCCGAGTAGCATTAGAGGCTACCGGATCGAAGCGATGGGGGTGGGTGCTCAGGCGATGCAGCAACCGCAACCGTGCCCGCACCCAGCTGGCTGCTCCGGCATTGTTCCGCCCGGCAGCACAACTCCGGTCACCTCGTCGAACGGCACCATCGGGCCCGCCGCTGGCCAAGAAAGCCTACCGTGGCACCGGTCGTGATTGGCTGTGCAGCGGCAACTCATCGCACTAGGCAGCTATGGTGGGGCGAGGCCATGCGAGGCGAGGCAGCCAGCCTCCCACACCCCGCGGAGCGCGCCTGAAGCTCGCGGTGGCCTGGAGCCGGCTGCCCATCTCGAGACCGAGGAAGGTGAGGGCGACCCCGCGCTCGCCGAGGCAGAGCGTCTCGCTCGCCGCATCGACGGCGGCCTGCAAGTGCAAGGCGCGCTCGGCAGGCATGGCCACGAGGGAATAGTCTCGGCAGAGTCCAACTAGTCCACGATGTCGGCTTCATCTCGGAACACCTCGGCTACATATCAGCCTGCAGCTTTGGGGCCAGCACGCGCTCGAGCTTGGCGCCCATCTCCTCAAGCTGCGCCGCCGGCACCAAACCGTGGTCGTGGTTGAAGGCGTCCGCAATTGCGCCGCCCATCCAACCCCACTCTCGCTCGCTCAACACGGCATCCTGCAGCGAGCTCACGCGGCGTGATTTCTATCGAGCTCTGATGCCTAGAGATAAGTGGGCCCGACTCGACGGAAATTACGCGTGGAAGTGTCTCGGAAGCGTCTCAGACGTGGCTTGGTAGCTTGGAGGAGTATCGGAAGTGTCTTAGACTCGTATGAGATGCCGCCGATCCAGTGTCACCTAGCAAATCTAGTGGCCGCCTCGCGCAGAGGACCATCCACTGCACTGTAGGGCGTCTGCGCGCCCGCGTGAGTCGAGACGCTCTGCGCGGGCGGGGACATGGATATGGAGCAGCGTTGGGAGGCGGCGGTTGCCAGGGGGGAAAGCGAGGGGAGGGCGCCTGGTAGAACGACTTTGGGTCGTAGCTCAGCTTTGGGATCTCAAAGTCGATCTCTTGCGCGATGTACCCGTAGATCGAGAGTGCTACCTCCTTACGGCCCTCCTGCAGGGAGCGAGGGTGGTGGTGCGTCAGTGCCTGCTGGCACGCGGTCGGCGGATTGCCGTGGATGACCGAGTCTGTGCTAGCTAGCGACCGCGCCATGCTCTTCTCCGCCAGCTGCTCGGGACCGAGTCCATTAGTGTCCATGGCATCGGCATCCACTGCCGTGCTCGGAAGGACCCTGCTCAGCATCTGGAGGCGTGCGGGGAGCAGCGGGAGAGCTGAGTGTGATGTGGCCGTGGTGTGAGGTGGCGCCGGAATGAAGCTGCGGTGGTCATGGCGTGTGATCTGGCGGCGGAGGAACAGGAGCGCGAGACTGCACATCAACTTCACGCGCGTGTGTAGCAACTGACGGCGAGAAGCGCCCGGCGGGGGGCATGTATGCGAGTCGGGTGCAGCGCGGCGCACCTCGTCATTCGCGGGGAGGCGCTACTAGTTTGCCCCCCGGGTACCAAAGCGCCCGCCTTGTCGGAGGTCCTCGGCGTTTACGCTGGAACCGCTACACGCAGAAAACCGCTGCACGCAGAGAGTATTCTTAACACACACACACACACACACACACACACACACACACACACACACACACACACACACACACACACACACACACACACACACACACACACACACACACACACACACACACACACACACACACACACACACACACACACACACACACACACACACACACACACACACACACACACACACTGCCGCTCACGCGGCCCGATGGGGAGGAACGGGGCGAGCCCCCTCCAACCCACCCGCGCTAGGTCTCGGGGGACGAAGGGGTCACACCCGACGACCTCGGGAACTAGCCGGGGCAGTCGGAGAAGGGGCAACTCCGTGCACTGACGGTGGCGTCGGCCGCCAGAAAACACGCCTGCGTGGATCGCGTCACACCAATCCTCGCTACCCAACGCGGCCAAAGGATATATATCCACCTCGAGAACCTCGAGAACACACACACACACACACACACACACACACACACACACACACACACACACCTTCCCCCTAGTCTTTGAGAGGGTGAGGTCCACCTACCTCGCGGCATACCTTATCCCCGGACCCTCCCTGCGGAAAAATTCTTTTCCTAAAATCTGGATGTCCAAATTCTAAAAGACGCCGTAGCGCGCTGCCATGGTGGCCGCTGCCTTGGGCAGTGGCCACGGTAGCCGACCCAGGGCTCCTACGCGGCTACAGCCGTGCGCGACCGCTGCCGCTGGCACCGGTCGCGAGGACTCTGGCTCGGCACGCGCGCCACCGGCCGGTGGGCCGCGCTCCGCAGGACGACGCCTGGATGCAAAAGGCATCCCGTGCACGCTTCAGCAGAGCTCGGCCGGCCGGCCGCCGCGATGGGGCGGCGAGCACCTGGAGGCCCCTCCTGGCGCTGCTGCCTCAGCTCGGCCGCCGGGCGCGCCGCGAGGCGAGCAGCAGCGAGGCGAGCAGCAGCGAGGCGAGCAGCAGCGAGGGCGAGCAGCAGCGAGGGCGAGCAGCAGCGAGGGCGAGCAGCAGCGAGGCCGAGCAGCAGCGAGGCCGAGCAGCAGCGAGGCCGAGCAGCAGCGAGGCCGAGCAGCAGCGAGGGCGAGCAGCAGCGAGGGCGAGCAGCAGCGAGGGCGAGCAGCAGCGAGGGCGAGCAGCAGCGAGGGCGAGCAGCAGCGAGGCCGAGCAGCAGCGAGGCCGAGCAGCAGCGAGGCCGAGCAGCAGCGAGGCCGAGCAGCAGCGAGGCCGAGCAGCAGCGAGGCCGAGCAGCAGCGAGGCCGAGCAGCAGCGAGGCCGAGCAGCAGCGAGGCCGAGCAGCAGCGAGGCCGAGCAGCAGCGAGGCCGAGCAGCAGCGAGGCCGAGCAGCAGCGAGGCCGAGCAGCAGCGAGGCCGAGCAGCAGCGAGGCCGAGCAGCAGCGAGGCCGAGCAGCAGCGAGGCCGAGCAGCAGCGAGGCGAGCAGCAGCGAGGCGAGCAGCAGCGAGGCGAGCAGCAGCGAGGCGAGCAGCAGCGAGGCGACCTGCTGCGAGGCGACCTGCTGCGAGGCGACCTGCTGCGAGGCGACCTGCTGCGAGGCGACGTCTGCCGCCGCGCTGGCCACCCGCTTCCTCGCCAGCCCTTTCTCACTCTCGAGGAGGAGCTCTGCGATGTGCTTGGCGTCAGTCTGGACGACGCCGACGTGGTTGTCCTCCGGGAGGCCCTTCGGCGGGTGGGGAACCAGAGTGAGATGCGGCGGGCGGGGCCGCGAGGCGGCGGCGAGTGGCAGAGCGTCATGCGATGCGGCGGCTGCCAGGGCTGCGTCCACCCGCGACTCGTTTGGGCGCAGGGAGTGCGTCCGCGAGTTTGCTGCGCGCCTTCGGGCCAGCCCTGCTTTTGTCGAGCGCGTCCTACTCAAACGTCTGATCAAATGCCTCCGCTCGGCGTGGGGCATGATCATCGAGATGGAGCCGACTGCACACCTCAGTTACAGTAATCCAAAACAACCTGACGTGGCGGCGGCAAACATCGGCAGGGGGCACAGGCGCCTTGTTGCCGATTTGAAGCTCACGAGCTCGCTTGCGAGCCAGGGCAAGGACACGGCCGGCGACGGAGAGCTCGGCTGGAAGGGGGCCTATGTGCGTTTTGGCAACACGGAGACCGGGCTGCTCAAGTTGGTCAAAGGGCGCGGCAAGTGGTCTCCGTCGGGAGCGACGGCAGCGGCGGTGGCGGGGGAGGAGGAGGAGGCCGAGGAGGAGGGGGAGGAGGGGGAGGAGGAGGATGCCCCCAAGGGAAAGCTCAAGGAGCTGCCTGGCGATTACCCCTTTGCGCGGCAGCAGGATTGCGATCTACGTTTGTTTGATTTTGAGGCTTTCGGAGGCTTTGGAAAGGAGGTTCGCAGCACCCTGAGGGAGGCGGCGAACCAGCTGAGCAACAAACTTTCGCACGCTCAGCACCTGGACGAGGTCACATGGACCACCAAGAACTGGCACGGGCTGCAGATGCAGCGCTTGTCTGTCGTCCTCCACACCGCCGTGGCGTGGCAGACGGTGAACGAGCTAGCGTGCGGGGAGAGCGGCATTGTGCATGGTGCGGAGTGCATTGCCGTTCTTAACGGAGTCGCTTAGGCGGCTCCGGTGGTGAGCCTGTGTGTGTGCCAGTCCGCGCCAGTCCGCGCCCAGGCTTGTATCTTAAGAATTCTTTTTCTGGGCCCTCTTCTACTGTCCAGGTACAACTGTAGTCGCCGCTGCTCCTCCTGACGGGATTCACGTAAACGTACAACCCCGGGCCCGAAAACGCACAGAGTCACCGTATTTGAAAGCATGTTTTGCATGCTGGGTTGCCTGTGCTCCACAAGTGTGGCTGCGAGCGGATTATTTGTGTCGTCTCCAAACCGGTCGCCACCGTCAGCGCTACAGCTGCTCGCTCCGTCGCCTTTCGCAGACGCCAGCTTGGCTGAGAACGCGAAGCAGGGGCGGAATGCGAGCCGCAGGCAGCTATATCAAAGGCCAAGGCTCTTTCGGGAGCGGAATCTGACTCGCAGGCAGCTGTCTCAAATCGGCGGCGGATGTGCAGCAGGCCTCGGCTCCGTCAGCCTCGTGAATCAGGCCAGCTACTCCCCATGCATTGCGGGCCGCTCCTTCGGATGTAGCGACCGCTTTGGGCGGCTAGCGGTGTGGGTCAAGAGCTGCAGAGGCAGCTTCCGGTGCGCAGACCGCAACACCACCACACTGGTGCAGTGTGGGTACCCTCCCGGCCGGGCTTCCTACAACTGCCCGTGCAGCAAAGGCGTGGACTACATGCAGGGTTTTAGCAAGCTACTACATGCAGGGCTTGCTAAAACCACTCGGCTACATCGCACGGTGCCTGAACGGCCGGGCAACGGCAGCTGTCAGGTGACCCTCGTGAAGCAGGCCAGCATCGCCAAGTGTATACAGGGCCGCTCATATGGCTGCGATCTCGCACACGACGGCCAGCCCATGATCTGGGTGCACAACTGCCGTGGTAAGTTCAGATGCGCAGGCCGTAAGAAAAATGTGGATTGCGGGACGTGGGACAAGCCGGAAGGGTCAAGATGTGCGTGCGATCCCGTTGAGCGGCTTGACGTAACGAGGGCGAGCTTTGCAGACTTCTACCCGTGGCTGGAGGAGGAGGTGGAGCAGGAGAACGCGAGCAGGTTCTGCTTTGGAAACATGGACTGGCAGGGCAACTGCAACGCGCTGCCAAACGCACCAGGCGCCCCACGAGACGATCAGCCCAGCGCGTTCCCATGTTGATAGCGACGCGCTTAGAACACCCACAGCGGAAACGCCGACTTTCGTCCCAATTGCGGTGCGCGCAGGCCACCTGCCGTACGGCTATACCCAGCGGCTGCACGGCACGATGTGGTCCGAGATGTACCTCCTCGAGCTGAATCGGACGGCGGCCGGCTTTCCGGCGGCAAGCCCTCGTAAATACGCTGGGCTGGATCCTCAGGGACGGTGCGCTCTTTCGCCGCGGCCGTGTCGCTGCGGCCGTAGTATGCAAGCACACGCTCACCCACCCACCCCAGTTCTCCAGGCGCGGCTGCTGGGGGTGTCGAGCCAACGACTCGGACCCGTTCTGCTGCTCTGGCCGCGGACGTTGCGCCATCGGCATCTGCCTCTGCGACCGGGGCGCGTTTGGAATCGATTGCGCGCACGGCGGCGGCGAGCTGAAGAGGGTCGGCGGAGGCGGTCAGCAGGCATCCGGAGGCGGCGGTGAGCGGGTCTCCGGAGGCGGTGGGGACGGCGAGCCGGCGGGGAAGGTCGGCGGAGGTGGTGAGCGCGCAAGGTCCGGCGGCCGGAACGGCGCCGGCACGGAGCAGGGTGGCGCAGGGTGGCTCCGCATCTTTGTGCACGATTTGCCGATGGAAAGCCAGGAGTCGCCTTGCCGCAGCAGAAGGGTCGCCGTGGCTTCGCCGCGATGCACGCGTTGCCGGTGCATGTAGGTTGGGCTGGCCCTCGCCACATACAGGGCGATGAAGGGCCACCTGCTGCACTCCGCAAAGTTTGCGAGGGCGGTGCGTCGGCCTGCCGCGGGGGGACACGGTTTATGTCCACGTACTCGGGATGTTGGACAAGTAGGTGCACTACGACGCCGCGGGCGCCGATGATTTGTCGAAGCACTTGTCCGTGTATCCGGGGGCTTCAGCGGACCCAATCTACTCCGCCGAGCTCCGTTTCCTGCATCAGTTGCTCGAGGACGGCGCGACCCGCACCACCGACCCCTACGAGGCCGACCTGTTCTTTGTCCCGATATTTGGCTACTATACCCATTCGGGCAACATGAACGCGCCGACCAACGCCTTTGACAAGGCACGCATGCAGAGGGCGTTCCCTGGTTGTAACTATTAATCGTTTTTAACGATCATTATAGGCGGTGGCGTACCTGCAGAAGGCGATGCCCTTCTTCTGGAGCAGGCACGAGGGGAGAGATCACGTCTTTTTCTCGACGGCCGATGTCGGCTGGTGCAGCATGTCGAGCACCGTCCGCAGGAAGGCAATCCTAATCTCGCACTGGGGGTTGCTCGCGCCTACCCTGCAGGCATATGACCCGCGAGTTTCCGAGATTAGCCGAGATTACCCGAGCTGACCCTCACGCCGGCCCTGCAGGCCGGGGCTAAGCTCGAGCGCTCGACGCAAGCGCTGGAGGAGGCGATGCGTGGCGCGCGAGACGAGAACCGCGCGAGCGATGGCCTGGATGTGGATATGGGAGACGGTCCCATGCCGGAAAAACTCATGCCAGGAGCTAGTTTGAAGTCAGGAGAGATTGCTTCTACCGCCCGTCCCTCTGGCAACAGTGGCAGAAGGCAAAGGGTGCGGCTGAGCTCCTCCAGCCGTGGTGTTGCGTTCAACGTCAGCGGCTGCCAGTCCTTCTGCGCTGCCGAGCCACGACAACTCGAGCGCTGCTCTCGTGTCGGCTGTGGCGGTTGCGCCGAGTGCCCAGCTGTAGCCTTACGGCAATTCGAAAGTTGGCTAGCGGAGGCGGAGAAGGTGGCCCAATGTGTCGACTCGGCGACTTGGCGGCGACGTGGGACGATTTGGGATTGCGGGTACGTCGCCGAGCGCCCCTCCACCCGGTGCAAGGCTCGCGACAGCGACGGCGTCGCGGCGTCCGAGGCGTGCGTTGCGACTTGCGGGAAGTGCACGCCCAGCAGCGGCAGCGACGGCGGCAGCTACCGCAGCAGCAGGAGCGCACCACGCTCGATGTCGAATCGGCCGTGGTGCTACGCGCCGCACAAAGACATTGTCGTGCCTCCGTTCGTCGAAGCAGCGAAAGGACGGTCACCAGCGCTACACAAGAAAGGCGTCCCCAAGGCTAGACGGAAGCGTCGGAATGCGCGGCGTGCGCCGCCCTCGCCGCCGCCGCCGCAAGTGCCGCCGCCGCCGCCGCCGCCGTTTCCACCGTCGCCGCCGCCGCCGCCGCCGCGAGCCGACGACGTGTGGGATCACGAGTTGGTGTTTGCGGGTGGCATCTGGGGCTGGAAAAACACAGGCCCTCACGCAGTCTCGAGGTACTCCCTGGGGATTCGGCAGCAGCTGTGGCTACGGTACGGGAGCAAAAGCGCCGAGAACGCGACGGGCATCCTCATATCCAACGCAACGATCCCGCACGACGTGTGGACGCGCGCAAAGTTCTGCCTCGCGCCGGCCGGAAACGGCTGGGGGATTCGGATCGGCATCAGCGCCATCCTGAACTGCGTGCCGCTCGTCGCGCAGCCGAACGTCGTGCAGGGCTTCGAGGACGTGCTTCCCTTCGACGCCTTCTCGAGGACGATCGGAGAGGGCGACATCGCCGCGCTGCCAAAGGCATCGCGCAGCGCCTCGCGTGCGGGTCCGGGCCAACACACACTCGCATTGCTCTACTCTGGCCACGGATGTGTCCCTAGGCTTTGCGCAGCGTCTCGGCGGCCGAGATTGCGTCGAAGCGTCGGGCCCTCGAGGCGGTGCGCGGCGCCTTTCTGTGGCTCGGCGGGTCAGCGGACGGCACACCAGGCCTCGCCTACAACTACACCCTCCTCGCGCTCTGCCACCGGGCGATGGAGCTGCACGGCCGCCTCAGGGCAGGCCCGCGCGCGTCGTGCGATGGCCTCGCCGCCGGGCTGCCGCTCGCCGCCGCCCGCCGCCGCTTCCCGTCCTGGTTCCCTCCGGAGCTGCGCAACGCGACGGAGCGGCTGATCAGCGAGCGGCGCCGCGCGAGCGAGGAGCGGGAGCCGCGGGGTGGCCATTCGCTTGGAGCCTCCCGCCCGGGCCGACTGTGATCCGACTATCTGGTGGTTTTCGCGACCCACCTGGCGCTCAGGACCCGAGGTTTCTCGCAATTGATTGATCGAGTCACAAAACAATTTGATAGGAAGGCGAAACACGACACAGTCCGGGCCGCCACAAAGCCTTTTGCTTTTCTCGCGAGGCCGGCTCACTCTATCGCCGGCCCACGCCTGATTGATAAGGATTAGGAAGGCGAAGCACAGTCCGACCAAGGACTGGGACACCAACGCGGTATGGGTGGACGCGGGACGGGCGGTGACGGTCACACAGGAGCGACACACAGAACCACAAGACAAGACACTCAGCCAACGTGGCTGCCACACACCCTGAGTTGGCGTACACATAACTCAAGGCCGCGCTCCCCCCCTGTCGCCCCCCCCAGCCAAGTTGCCGAAGGAACAAACAAGTGTGCTTGCCGGTCGACGATTGATTGATTGATGGGAAGGCGAAACACATTCCGATTGATTGATTGATTGACAGTCCGACCAACGACTGGGACACCAACGAACGCGTCTCTCTCTCTCCAACGCGGTATGGGTGGACGCTAGACGGGCGATGACGCTCACACAGGAGCTACACACAGAACCACAAGACAAGACACTCAGCCAACAGGGCGGCTGCCACACATCCTGAGCGAACTTCCCTAGGTCGACGTATGTATGTAGGTCGACGGCCGCGCGCGGTTCGCATTGTGACGAAGGTGTGAACGGAGCGGTAGCCCTAGAATCGCTCGACCGCGCCCCGGGGCCGACACGCCGACCACGCCGCCATGCAGGCGAACAAGCTGCTCTCCCTCGTCTTTGTGTTCGATGGCAGGAGTGTCCTCCTCGGTCTCAAGAAGCGCGGGTTCGGCCAGGTCTCTTCGCCACCACGCTCCACATCTCTCTGCCACCGCCATCCAGCTCTAGACCGGCACCGCCGTCGCCGCTCACCGCTGTTAGCCGCCGCACCGCCGTCGCCACTCGCCACCACCGCACGCCGCACCGCCGCAGGGCAAGTACAACGGCTTTGGCGGCAAGCTCGAGGCGGGCGAGGTCATGCGGGCGTGTGCGGCCCGCGAGCTTCGGGAGGAGGCCGGGCTGAGCGTGCCGGCTGCGGCGCTCGTCCGCCGCGGCGTGCTCAACTTCCACATGCTCGCCGACTCGGGGATGAAAGGCGCGGACGGCACGATCGCATCGCGGCTGGAGGTGCATATTTACTCGTGCAGCCTTGGCGACGCGGAGGGCGAGGTGGCCGCCGGAAGTGTGAACGCTCCGTTAAGGGGGCGGTCTGTCTCTTCACAGCAGCAGGCGGTGTGAACAGGTGGCCGAGTCGGAAGAGATGGCGCCGCGCTGGTGGGGCTGCGACCAGGTTCCGCTCGGCCAGATGTGGGCGGACGACGCGCACTGGCAGCCGAGCGTGCCCGCCGGCGGCTTTTTGTTATAGTTGATGAAATGAGAGTTGAAATGAATAGGCTGCCGCACGTGCTGGCCGGCGGCGACGTGATCGGCGACTTCACCTTTGCAGACCAAGCGACCCTCGTCAGCCACTCTCTCGACGAGCTGCCGCCCGGCGCCATGCAGCTCGACGAGCACCGTTAGTGTGTATGTCGTTACATCACTTTGAACAATGAAGGCGCCATGCAGCTCGACGAGCAGCGGCCGCGGTGTATGTCCTTTTCCGGTCCGACTGTTTTTTTCTTTTTCCCAGGCGCCATGCAGCTCGACGAGCATCGGACTCGGCGGCTGAGGGTCGACCACCTCGTGTACGGCGTGCCCGGCTCCCTCGATGAGGCGTGCGCCCAATCTGGCGGCAACCTCGGGCAATCTCGGGCAATCTCGGGCAACCTCGGGCAACCTCGGGCAACCTCGGGCAATCTCGGGTGCGACCTCGGGTCCAGTCTAGGGCCCAATCTCGCGCTCAATCTCGCGCTCAATCTCGGCGAATCTCGACCCTCCCCCCCTCGTCGAGGCGTGCGCTGCCTTCGAGGCGGCGACAGGGGTCGCGCCCACCAAGGGGGGGGTGCACAAAGGGCTCGGCGCGCATGCCGCACGGTCGCCGCCTGGTCGCATGGCACCCACCGACGGGTGAGTTGTGGACGAGACCTCGATAGGCACGCACAACGCTATCGTCGCTCTCGGCAGACACGACGGCGGCTCCTTGCGGCGCCGCGTGCCGCCACTGCGTGGATAAGCTGCTCGATTGTTTCTGTCAGGTGGGGCGGAGGATGGCTCCTGCGGCGCCTCGTGCGGCTACCTCGAGCTGCTCGCGCTCGACCCGGCGCAGCAACTCGCAGCAGTTGCTGGGGCCGAGTAGCTGTGAAGAAGAGCCGTCCACGGCCTTGTGGCTGCAAGCAGGCGCAGCAGCCGCGGCCTGAGCGGGTGTGGATGGCGATGGAGTCTGTCGCCGCGCGAGGCGAGCCTCGCTTGGTCACATGGGCACCCGCACCCCCCCGCCACGTGCTGCGCCACTCGCGAGATTGGTCGAGATTACCCCCGAGGCTGCACCGAGATTAGGCGCACACGCCGGCGCGCGGGCTGGAGGCGTGCGCGGCGGCTGCCGCAGCTGCCGGGTACGTGCCGGGCGGTGCGCGGTGGTCGCTTCGCTGTGAACTGCTCCTTTCGCACGCGTATGTGAGAGTGAACAGGTATTGGGTTGGGCGGCGTGCGGTGCCCGCCGCTGCTGCCCGCCCCTGTCACACGGCTCAAGTGTGACCAGGTGCCCGCCGGGCGATGTGCTATCTCCCCCGATCTCCCCATCCCCACACCTCCCCACACCTCCCCACACCTCCCCACACCTCCCCACATCTCCCCACACCTCCCCACATCTCCCCACATCTCCCCACACCTCCCCACACCTCCCCACACCTCCCCACACCTCCCCACACCTCCCCACACCTCCCCGTGGACAGGTACCAGCCTGGCGATGTGCAGTCCTTCTCGCGCCAGACGCCGGACGGGCGCACGCTGCAGTGGCAGCTGGCGTACCGACACTACACGGAGGCGAACCCTCCCCTCGCTGCGAATCCCCCCCCCCTTCGGCGGGTGCCCCAATCTGGAGCCTGCTCCTCTTCGACGCATCCTTCCTCAGGCGATGCTGCCCTCGGACGGGCTGGTGCCGTTCCTGATCGAGTGGGCGCCTTCCTGCGCGGCATTCACGCCCGCCGCCAGCGCGCCGCGAGGCTCCGACCCCCCCCCCACCCCCCCCCACCCCCCCCCACCCCCCCCCCCCCCCACCAGCCCCCCCAGCCCTGCCCGCTCCTCCGCACTCTCACCCCTCGCCGATCGGTCCTCATCCCCATCAACCCTCGCGCCCATATCAACCCTCCCTCTCGGCGACCACTCCTTGGCTCCCGTCTCGCAGCCGAGATCGCACGAGATCGCACGAGATCGCACGAGATTACCCCAGGTTACCTGAGATCACACGAGACCACCCGAGATCGCACGAGATCGCACGAGATCACCCGAGATCGCCCGTAGGCATCGAGCTGCTCTCTCTCCGCGCCGAGTCGGCGGCACCGCTGGAGGCGTCCGCCAGCCTCGCCGCCCTCGGCATCGAAGCCTCAGACCTGCTCGCGCAGCCGGCCGGCGCGGCCCCCTGCAGCAGCAGGCTGGTGGCGCGACTGCGGACGCCGAAAGGGGTGGTGGAGCTGTGATGGGGAGGAGCGTTTTTTGCGTGCACTTGGCGTGCCGACACGAGCGACGTGCGACCAACAACTCCTCGAGTCCTCGTAAGCTTACTGTAGCGTTTGCTCTCCTCTTGTCCATATGAATCAACTTGTCGAGGAAGTTTTCAGGTTTGTCGGGTTGGAGAGGGGATGCGCAAGCGGAGCGGTAGCGCCTGAGCTCCCGGGGCGGCGGCTGCGCCGGCCGCGCGGGCCGTGGGCGCAGCGTGGGGCCGGGAGCGGCCTGCTCCGTGCTCATGTATCCAGCGTCTCTAGACGATTACAAAGGATCGGACGTCACGCACATTTTGACAGGGACGTCGGAAATCGGACACATCCACTGGGACGAGTCAATTCATTCACTAGAATGACTAGAAAGGGCACCCATGGCGCATGGGGGGTGATCGCATCCCCCCCAATATGGCGGCGCTTCCTTTATGCAGACACCGATATCTGGTGTACTGAACCACCACAGCCTCACGCAGCCACGCTCGCGAGTCACGTGCCGACCCGAAATGGCGACACGAGCCCCCTAAGTGTCGCGATCGTAGAGAGTGGGGTGAGCGCGCCCGTAGCCGGATTAGTCTTCGAAGGCACCCCTGCCACGTTGACCTCGAAGGTGCTCTCAGCCGCGTCGACGCGCATGCTATGCGTGTTGCGCTTGACTGTGGGGTCGGCCCAAAGCTCATATTGCGTGCGCATCGGACCGATGCCGGCAAGCGCAACGGCAGCCGCGACGTTCACATTGGCGGGGAAGGCCTGTGCGGCCTCGCTGACACTACCAGTGTACAACCGCATCGGCTCGCGGAGCGCCAGCAGGTCGAGACCGCGCTCCGCGACGAACGGCGCGTGCTGCAGCGACGATTCGCCCCAAAACTGAAGGAGGGAGCGCGGTGCGGAGGTGGCAAGGCACGCGACGGCGAGTGCAAACGTGCGGCTATTATGACGCTTTTAGGGGCTCCAAAACCTCCTTAGTCCTTTTCAGTGGGAAGCGCTACCTGGCACCTCGCGCCATACCCCCCAGCCTCGTGTGTACAATCGCCCACGGATCCTATCCTCCGCGTGTGCGATCGCCCACACGGATCCGGGGCGTGGGGAGGATAGGAGCCCGAAAGGTCCACACAAGTATGCTCGGTGGCTCGTCAGAATGGTTGTTCACGCGTTGTGTCATCGTGAGACAGTCGAGAAGGGAGAGACAGCTACGCTGTTCACACTCGTGTGTGGGCCCTCGGCCGGTCACTCTGGTGTACGTCGTCCCGCTGATACGCAAGGTGCTCTCCAGATGTTGGGAAATCGGAGCGGCTCAGAATGCGCATGCCGAGGATCGAGTTTGACTCAAAGCGCACGGGGTTGGTGCCGCCGACCGTCGGGAGGCCGAGGAGTGCCCCAGGAGGATCCAGAGGGCGCCGACGGTGCCGATCCCGGTTGCCAGTTTCGGGGGGCAAACCCCGCCCGCCCCCTAGAGCCCCAGGTAAGGCCCAGGTGTGGCCTAGGGCATCAGAAGGGACCAAGAGGAGTCCAGTCTGAGCCATAGAGCCCATGTCTTTGCCCCCGAAGGTCGCGTTCAAATGCCCGGAACGGACCTTACAGTGGTGTCCGGCCGGCGCGATCCTGCAGTTCCTCGAGACGGGGACGCTGCGCGCGCCGCACGAGGGTACATGCAGCGCCGCCTCGCGGCGGCGGCGGCACGGAGAACGCGGGGTGCTGCTGGACCTGCAACTCGGCGCGGCGGTGGGCGCTCTCATGGTGGGCGCACTCGCGGTGGGCGCGCAGTCGCCGGCGCTGCAGACCCCTCTAATGCTGCTCGGCCTGTCTGTGGGCATGTATTCGCTCGCGATGCGAGCGCTCCGCTTCATCGGATGATGAGAATGAGTCATTGCAAGTTCTCTTTGGCGTTTCACCAAAACGCCCCGGCAATCATCTCTGTGCACAGGCCACAGCGAGGTCGCTCACCCAGTTGATTGATTGTCAGTCCGCAGTTACTGCACGTACTCGAGAAGTTACACGCCCACGACGTGGAGTGCCGGTGTGCCGGGGGGGCGCTTTATTCAACAAAATCGTTAAAAATGAGGGTCCCTTTGGACGTGTGGGGGGGTCTAGCAGTCCCGGGAATTAAATTAACAGTCTAACTAGGGGGTAGACAGCGTCCTAATCTATAAAATCTGAGGATTCAGGATTGAGGCATCGCTTCAGTGAGGCCAAAGTGAGTTTATGGATGTGTGAGAACGGTACGGGACACGAGGAAGCACGCGGACCGACTCGTCGGTGACTCTGCTGCACGCCGTTTCAGAATTTTTCTCAGCGTGAGCGAGACGTGCCACACCGTCGGGTAGGACGGGTCGGCCCGGAGTATCAGAGTAGCCGTCGTGGTCGCGGCGAGCAGCGCCGGCCAGCCCACTCCGGCGCCGCGTCGGCAACGTGGGAGCGTGTCCCACCGCCACTTCGCGGTCGCAGCGCTGTTGTCGCCCAAAACGCCGCTATGTACCTCACGGGCAAACCATCGAGCTGCATGTCGATTTCGACTTGACGCATGGCGGCAGCATGGAGGCATCACGTCTCCATGCTGCCGTCAAGTCGGAGCCAGTCTGCGGCGACCACACTCCACACTCCACAGCGCTCACCGCAGGGAGATATGCGAGCTTTTCAGAGTCAAGCGATTGCGCGAAATCCCACACTGGGCTAGTGCCAATTCACTCTGACACGCTAATCTTGAAAACGTCCAACGGAGCTCCGTGTTGCTCCCAGCGCCCTCCCCCGCGCTCCCTGCGGCCATGGCCGATGATGCTAGTATGAGAGGTCATCTGGCTACCGCGAGAGCGACCCAACTCGTCGACATCGTCCGATGATGGTGCCGCAAAGTCAGCCTTCGGAGGCTATCGTGGGGTCGAGCCGGCAGTAGCCGTGACATGTGGTTCCACCACCCCTCGTAGGCTTTGCCTCTGACCGCCACCGCTCCCAGGCTGCCTAATGGGATGCAAAGGAAGGCCTGGCGAGCGTATAGAAGCGTGCTCGACCTCGTCGTGGCAGCCTGCATGGCAGCGCTGGTAGGCGCGATGAGCGTCGTACCACCTGACCCGAGACGGGTCGCAGGCGTTGTACCGAGCGCGTCGAGACCGTGTCCTGATGTGATCTGCACGGGTGAGTCACGTCGGCGTCAAAGGAGCGACGTGTGACCTGTCAGATCTTGATCTCCGATCTCAGCGGCGTCGAGTCGTCTCCGGTGCGCAACAAATGTACCTCTCCAGGACGCGCAGAAGCAGCTGCGACCCCGCCGAGTGGACGGGCGCACACCGCGCCACCTGCTGTGTGCAACCGTCTACTCGGCGGGGTGACAGCTGCCTCTGGAAGGCACCGAGAGGGACGAAATGGCGCAAATGGTCAAAATCAAGGTTTTGTAACGCGAGCTGTGCCACAGTGAAATGGAACTAGCCCTGGTGGATTTTGGGGGGCTGTCTACCCGAGCTCGTCTCCACACAGACGAGACATTCAACGCGACAGGTTGTGACGTCCCCTCAAAAGCCCCTGTAGGTGGTGCGTGAGATCTGCGTTGTCCAGAGCAAATGAAGGGAATGCGCACCATCGGTGGCCGTCTCGAAGTCGATTGACCTCTTCCAGAGTCAAAGCGGATTCCATAGAGGCAAAGCGGCTGGTGAGAAGCGCTTTCTCTGTGCCAGCGGACGCGCGGGCGCGGTTGTGGATGTTGCGCGAAACCAAATAGGGCCCACTTGTGCCATCACACTGGCAGGTGCGCGTCTCTTTGAACCCGAATCGAATAAAGTGTCTCCTGGCGGCCGTCGTACCATGAAGGATCTTGCCCAGGTCAGCGTACCGCATAAGGTAGCAAGACCAAGCCTCGGGTTGGGCATCACAACTCTTCACCGCGTCTTTGACTGACCAAGGTGGTCTGAAATGCGCAAAGCCCTTGAGCCCGCTGCTTCTCGGTTGCGGCTGGGCTACCGCAGACCTGTTGCCCTGAGTTTGGTGCGGAGACAGGAAGCCCATCCGCCAGGCGGCGTAGATGAAGCTGATCTGATCGCGCGTGTTGTGCTCTCTCCAGCGCCACCACTCGTCAAACCACTCGTTGGCGAGTGCAGTCGACTCGGCTGCTTGCAAGTCTCGCGCATGCCACTCACCCTCGATCAGCCCGGGGCCGCCCGCATATTCAGACAGCTCGCTTGGGAAGCCGGCGGCATGGTACGCTCGTAGCTGAGCAAACGCGCGTTCGGAAATGATCCCTGACAGGTATAGGCACACCAGCTCGTCGCGCACCGAGGAGCGGTAGGGATGCCTCGGAGCCACCCACGCGCTTCCAGGCCCATCTCCACGTGCGTGAATTGTCCACAGGCTTGCTGGCTTGAGCTGCTCCACCATTGCCCACAGGCTTGCTGGCTGGCTGAGGTGGAGTTTGGCATCGATGTAGAGCATCGTTTTGGCATGGGCCAAGACGCAATGCGCCATCATCTTTGGCAGCCGAGAACGGAGTTGGTTGTGCTCAGGGAGCGTGGCGGTCATTTGCCCTTCGGGTAGCATGACCAGGTTCCACCCCCCGGACTGCACCCAAGACCCACCGTCGAGGGCCGTGGTGTTGAAGGCCGCCTTGGCTTGCGCAATCTCACTCGCGCTCAGATCCCGGACGGAGGCAGCATCTACAAAGGCAAACCAGCAAGTGTGAACGCCATGCTCGAGCTCCTGTCGACCCAGCCGCGCCTGGAATGAACGGGAGTAGCTGTGCAGCGTATCGTAGCCACCGTACAGGGCGGTAATCACGGCAATCGTGCAGTTGAAGCCGAGGCGGCTCGGAGCATCGATTGGTTGGTTGACGTGCAGCGACGTGCCCAGAACCCCACACCGCGGATGCCTCGTCCTCGCGGACGGTGAGTGCGCGTCGGCCTGGAGGCGACGGCGGCCTCCTCGGCCTCGACGCGCAATCACCGGCCGCAAGCGGTGCGATGCACGCGGCTGAGTAGGGCAGCTCCACTCTCCTGGCTTGTGCCAGTCGTGCAGTCTGGTCAATGCTTTGCATCGGTCCCGAAGCGTGTCGTCTGTGTACGGAAACTGCAGGGAAAAGATGCGACCAAGTTGGTCAGACACGTCGACGGGCACCATTCTCGTATCCACACATTCAGACGCTGGCGAGCAGGGAAGCGCTCGCATGGTGGCAGCAATCACTGAGAAGGAGGAAAACGGAGCTCCAATAAATGTCCGGACTTTGCGGGCAATCTCAAGGTCCACCATTCCAACCAAGTCGTCGTATCCACCAAAATGGCGGCTCCAGTTGATTTCGGGCATCAGCGTCTCCTTGGAATAGAGTCGCAGCGCGTTGTCACGTTGCCCAAAGGCGTTTCTCAGGCGGGCGTGAATTTCGGCCAACTCTGACGCGCTGGCACCCCCCAAGATCAACAAGCACAGCGGCGTGAGCGGAGCGAGCATGCGCGCAGCCTCGTTTGTGTATGCTGTGATGTTGAGCGCATGAAAAGATGCGGCCATGTCCGATTGCCCACGCCAGTGAATAGCAACTGGGGTGGCCGCCTCCTCGTGAGCACGCGTATAGAAGCGCTCCAACACCTGCGTCGCCACGGACACGATCCGAGGAGCAGGGATGAAGGCGGCAGCCACCTGTCGAAGCAGACGAACCGCCAGCTCCGAGTCTGGGACAACAAGCGTGCAACAGACGGTGCTGTCAGCGACGGACCACACCCGCCCTAGGAAGATGTTCTGGTGTGTCTCGGCGACGTCCTGTAGCTCGGACACCGACGCGGGCAGAGATAGCTTCCTTTGCAAAGTCGATCGCATTCTAGCAGATAGCTTCACGTTTGACGGCTGAAATCTTGTGGCGGCAGCTCCTTCCGACATAGTGCAGACACCGACAGCAGCAAGTGCTCGGGAGGTACTCTCAACGTCGTAGACATCCGCAAATGGAATCATTCCAGTGTACTGCCCGTAGCATTCAGCTTTGAAGTTGCAGCCCTCTCGAGAGAAAACAGTCTCCGGCAGAATGACAGCCCCACCGAACAGATGGGCGATCACGATGTCTTGCACCATACGCATGCGCTGGTTGCAGAGTCCCTTCTTCACCGACGGTATTCGAACAGCACTGGTCGCCCTTGTGCACGCCGTCGCGAAATCTGAGTCCGGAAGCGCAGTGACGTCTGGCAGCGCAGTTGAGGATGCAGCAAGCGCGGCGCCGCCAGCGGCGGGGACCAAGCCGCCAGAGGCGGTGGCCAAGCAGAGAAGAATGCCGAGCAGGCTGGACCAGCCGAGGCGGCGGGCCTTTGAGTTGCGGCGCCACATCACCGTGCCGACGACGGCCAGGGCGGGGGCCGCGGCGGCGACCTGCGGCGGACCCGCCGCGAGCCACGAGAAGGCGCTCGCGAAGAAGCCGGCAGGCGCCGCCGCCGTGCCGGTGAGGCGCGCCGTGGCGGCGGCGAGGCAGGTGGCCCACGCCGCGCCGCGAGCCCCCTTTCCGCTCGCCGCGGTCGGCCAGGAGGCGCCGCAAGCGATGGCGAGGAGGATGAGCACGATTGCGGGCATGAGAAGCGGCGAGCAGCTCACGAGCGAGGACGGATTCGAGGCGACGGCGGGCGAGAAGGCCGAGGACGCCGCCGAGGCGACGCCGGATGAGAAGGCCGAGGACGCCGAGGCGACGGTAAACGAGAAGGCCGAGGCCACCGCCGTCGGGCTAGGCACGGCGGACGCGCAGTGGCCGAAGGCGGGCATGCACACGAGGAGCAGCCACCGGAAGGCGCCCTCGGCCTTCGTGTAGCCGCCCTGCACGCAGTTGGCCGCCGCCTTGAGGGCGGCGCGACCGCCGGCGCCGCATGTGCCAGCGACGGCGCCGCATGTGCCAGCGCCGGCGCCGCACGTGCCAGCGGCGAATGGCGCCTTGCCGGACGTGGTCTGCGGCTCGCGGCGCCGGTCCGGGCGGCGGCCGCGGCCGCGGCCGCGGCTCTTGCCAGTCTTCGGCTTGCGCCAGCGCCTTGCCTTGCGCCGGCACTTCCTCGAGCGCCGCGACTGCAAGTCCGCCCACTTCTCCCGTCGCTCGGCAATGAGATCGAGCGCGGCCTTCGCCTTCTTGCGAATGCCCTCCCAGTACTCGCGCCGCTCGGCGGCCGCGGCCTCAGCCAGCCCCGCGCCCGCGACCGCGCTCAGGGGCTTGGGCGCCACGGGCGCAATGCCGCCGGAGGTGGGGACTCCCGGCGACGGCGACTTCTTGCCGTCGGCGGGCGTAGGCTGGTAGCTGACGCTCTCGCCCAGCCGACGGACTGCAGCCTCGACGCCGTCCACGTAGCCCGGTCCGGGGCCGCTGCGGGCCGACGCGGGCCCGCTCTTCCCCGCCGCCATCGGCGTGGGCAGGCCCGGGTAGCAGGTGGTGTCCTGCAAGCGCGATAGGGGCACGCGGGAAGGGAGATTATTACCGGTGGGAGAGCGAGGAGTGCCAGGAGAGAATGCTGCGGCCAAGACCGTTGGGTCGGGCGTGTTGGAAACGGTCTTGGCCGGCTTCTCGACCTCCTTGGCAGCCTCCTCGGCGACGGCCTCCTCGGCGACGGGCGCCTCGGCGACGGGCGCCTCCTCGGAAGCGGACACCTCGGCGACGGCGGCCTCCTCGGAGGCGGCCTCCTCGGTGGCGGCCTCCTCCTTCACAACGACGTCGTTGTTGACGCCGCACGCCTGCGTGAGGGAGAAACGTAATGTTTGGAGACGGGGACACCGCAGGGACAATGCCGATCCTGGCGTGCGCGTGCGCACCTCAGCTCCGTGCGAAGGCGGCAGCGTCAGGCTCGCGCGGCGGCGCTGATACCACTCCTCATAATCCGCACTGGAAGCGAAGTAGCCACCGACCTTGACGGAAGCCGTTGGCCCGAGCTCGGTCTGAACCTGGGCCCCCTCCGCGAAACAAAAGCTGATTGGCACCTTTGCGAGGCTCCGATGGAACACGTGGGGGTTGTCGAACCAGACGCCCTTTGTTGATCTCACAACCAAGAAAGCCGACTCGCCCTCGCTCTCATTGAAGTCGACCATGTCGACGGCGGTCAATCTCACGATTGTCGATCAAAACCGGCGGGCTTTGTGACGCCGTTTACGCAATCGTTTTTTGGCTTGGCTTTCTCTTTTGCTTGTTCGTATTTTGTTTTTTCTTTTGCGAAGCGACGGAGGGGGGGGGGCGGGCGGGCGCTAACTATGGGCAACTACATGCCGGAGGTTCGAGGTCGACTACTCGCCGCCTGGGTCGTTTGGGGCGCGCGGCTCCGTCGAGGACCGGGCGCGCCCCTTACCCGGCGCGGCGTAGGTCCCACTCTGACGTATAGAGGGGAGGCACGGACAACGGCCCAATTCATCAATTCCACTCATCTTCTGGTGCCTAGCCCCGTGCAGCGGCGGTCCGGCAGGCTGCCCCCAAGGCCCCCTGGGCCGCTGCGGGTTTTGGAGTTATGCTTAGGCACAGCTTCGGCGATGGCAGCCCCTCTCTGGGGTGTTGCATAGGCGGGGAGTCTCCCCCGCTGGTCTCCTCATTCCCTTTTTTCTTTTTCTTTTGAGCTGGGTGTGCCGCCGCGCGGAGCTCGCGCGGCGGCGGCGTGTGTGTGTGTGGTGGTGGTGGTGTGGGGGGGGGGGGGGGTCTCCAGGGCCCCCGGGGCAAAAGCTCGGTCATCGGCTCCTCGGGGTTGGGGAAGGGGAGGGGGGATGGGCGGTCGGCGTCGGGGTAGAGCGACAGGTGCGTACGGGGTAGCCGTCACTTTCCTGCCTCGAAAGGGCGGGGCTGTCCCGGAAAGTGAGAAACGCCGGGCAGCGTGGCGCATCATTGAACCCTCCCATACGTGCTCGTGCTCCTCCTTCGCTGTCCCATCTCCTCATCTCTTTCCCACCTAGGCGGGGCGGGGGTCGGGGGGGCGGCGGGCGCGGGTGCGAGGTGCGGTGCGGTGCGTGCAATCGTGTGTTTGGCTTCATGTTCTGTGTGACTTGTTGTTTGTTGTGCCTTTGTTTGTTTCTCTTGTGGCACCTTGGAGTGCTGGGGGGGGCGACAGGGAGGATGTGGCCTTGAGTTATGTGTACGCCAACTCAGGGTGTGTGGCAGCCAGCTGGCTGTGTGTCTTGTGAGCCTGTTTGTGTCTGTGTGTCGCTCGTGCGTGTCGTCATCATCTGTCTAGCGTCCACCCATACCGCGTTGACGCCGGTGGTTTGCGCGTCGCCATCACCACCGAGCGCACGTTGCCGCCCTCGGCCACCGCCCTCAGCGCGTCGAGCCCGCACAATGCACCGGTCGGCACGATGAGGCGGCCGCCACGGTCGCGCGCCAGGTCCTGAAGTTGGGGTTGGGCCAGAAGTTGCGTGACTGAGAGCGCAACGAGGGTCTTGCCAGCGCCGAGCGTGGGCTCCGCCACCGCCATGAACTGGTCGGGCGGTAGGACCTCCACAACGACGTCGGCAAGCTCGTGGAGCTGCTCCACAGGAAGAAATGGTACGTTGGCGTCGCCCAGGGCTGCCAGCTTCTGGGCCGCGCTTGCTGCCTGGTGAGCTGGCGCTCACCGCTGCCAGACTTAAGCCCGGGATTCCATTTGCAAGGAGCACCTCGGCAACTGGTAAGCCAATCGCACCAAGCCCAGCAAGAGCCACGCGAACTTGCGTTGGGGCGCGCATGCTCTCTACCCAGGCCAGCCGGCCAGCGGCGAGCCTAGCAGGCCGACAGGTCGACAGGCCGACAGGTCGGACGGCCAGGCCAGGCGGACAAGCCGATAGGAATACAGACGACGCCAGTCGGCAATTGCCCCGCCAGTGCGAGTGGAAACTGCAACTCGAAGGATAAACACAGGTGCTCACATACGTGATACGTCAGGATGCGACTCGTCGAGTCTCGGACGCGTCCTCGCCTCGCCCGACGAAAGAGCGGCATTGTGAGACATGCCGAAGACCAAGCCCGCCAACCAGGGCGCCAAGCCCGGCCGCGACTTCCTGGTGTCACCCTCTGCACAGCGGGTGGAGGCGGACGTGCCCCGCCTCGAGGTGCCGCGCGATGAGGACGACTGGCGCTACGCGCAGTCCTTTGACGTGGACGACGAGGGCGCCGCGGCTTTCTATCGAACGTTTGGCTTCGTCGTCTTCCGGGGCGTGCTAGACGAGGCGGAGACCGAGGCCTCTCGCCAGGACATCCTCTCGTACGTGCAGAGCATCTGCCCCGACTTTCGCGCGGACGACACGGCGACGTGGACCGCCTGGAAGAGCAAGGTGTTCGGCACTCCCAACGTTGGCGACTCGTCGGCAATCTGGCGCAAGCAGCTGGTGAGGAATCGGCACCACCCGCGCGTCGCCGCCGGCTTCGCGACGGCGCTCGGCTGCGAGGCGCCCTCGCTGCTGTGCAACCACGACCGCTGGGCGTTCTACCGGCTGGGCGAGCGGACGCGGCGCAACGTGCATCTCGACATCAACCCGTGGCAGCATTACGCGCACGAGGGCGCCCGCGTGCGCGCGGCCTTCGCCGCGGCGGACTTCCGCTCGCACGAGGCGCTCTTCAAGCAGAACAACTGCATCACGCGCGCGCTGGGCCCGCACGCGCAGGGCACGCTCGCGCTTAGCGACAACCAGGCGGAGGACGCGGGCTTCCTCTGCGTCCCCGGCTCGCACGCGGTCTTCGATGAGTGGGTCGAGGCGCTCGGCCCCGAGCCCGCGCACGAGAGCGGCTTCCGCTACGACTACGCCGACCACTCGCACCTGCCAAAGAGGGCTGGGCGACGAGCAGTAACACAGAACGCATCACCAAACAAAGTGCAGACTGCACGCCCATCCACGTCCCACCTCGTGCCCGTGCTGCGCCGCCCCACGCCCCGCGCCGAGAGCCCGCACGCCCAGCTCGTGCCCGTGCTGCGCCGCCACGCGCCGAGCCCGAGCGCCCTCGTGCCGACTGCGGCCTTATCGCGCCTCCCAACGACCACGTGCGCGCATCCCCGGCCCGCCTGGCTCCTCCAACTGCATCGCACCCGCTCGCTGTCAGCACGCGCCACTGTGTGCAAACTGTGCATGCTCCGGTCCGCGCGCCTTGCCCTTACTTACTGTACTTACCCTGAGATACCCCGCCCCAGAGGAGCGCCATGCCGCACAGCCAAAGCCATTTCCGGCGGATTTCGTAAATCTACATGCACAAGTACGAATGAGAGATAAGATCAGATAATATGAGCGTCACTTTGTACCGACCCCCCCTAGTTCGTGGGGACCCCCCCGCCGGTCGGTGGTCTGCCCCCGAGGTGGACCGGACCCCCCCTCCGGTCGGTCGCTCTCTCGGCGGCGGGAGGTGTGACGACCGACCCCCCCCTCGGTCGGTGTCCTTGCCGTGAGCCACCTCAAACGCTCTCCCTCCTTCTCGCGAACCGCCACGGAGCGCCACGGGCGCTTCGAAATCGCCGATTTTCACTCTGAAAACCAGTCACGCAGCCAGCGGCGACACACTCATCCAGCTACAGATCAACCTCACGACGGGGTTCTCCGTGGACCGCTTCTTGGAGTCGGAGGAGGAGCAGTTCACCTTCGAGGAGTTCTCTACTGCATGCTGGGCCCGTGGGCGCTCGGCCGGCAGAAGGAGGTGCTGGCCGCGCTCAAGCGGCTCGTCAACGGGTACAGTGTGTCGCCGGCGAAGCTAATCATGGACGACGTCGACGACGAGAGCATGGACATGGACGAGCTCGTGTTCCGACCCAATCCTGTAGAGCGTCTCGAGCTCAGCAACTCGGACTACGTGGAGTCGGCGCATTAGACGGGGAGAGGTCGCTTGGTGTCTCTAGTATTTCGAGATACTAATTTATATACAGCTGCGGCGAGCGTGTGCGGTGTGACCCTCGAGCCAACCCGACCGACCCCCACCTCGGTCTGCGCTCCGACCGATCGGACCCCCCCTCCGGTCTGCGGTCCTCCGCGGCCGCCGACCGGACCCCCCCTGCGGTCGGTCGGTCTGCGCTGGGCGCTCAAACCGCGAACTCGGCCTGTTCACTACAAGATGACGCTCATATAAAACAATACGAGATAAGGGGCTGTAATCGACCTTGACCTCGCCGTCGAACGCGGCCTTGAGCGCGGCGATGGTGGCTTCGGTGGCGGCGGTGCCGTTGACCTCGGAGATCATGAAGTCGTCAACGATGGTGATCATGCGAGCCTCGCTGTGCTCACCGTGGTAGGAGAACATGGCGGGGACGCCCGGGCACGGCATCCAACCGAGGCTCTTGATGGTCTCGTTGAAGGTGCATTCCCACTCGTAGCCGGCGCTTTCCTCACCCCAGAGCGGCGTCGAGAGCTCGATGCAGAGCTGTGTGCCGTCCTCGTCGGTCATGGGCAGCGTGGACGGGATGCTCATGTAGCCGACGGGGCCTGGCGCTTGGCCTTGATGTAGGCGTTACCGACGTCTCCCTTGGTCAGATTGGCGTCGATGGCGGCGGCGTGGCCGAGGAACAGCTTGGTGGTCATGTCGTCGACGACGGTCGAGGTGGCGGGGACTTGGCTGGCGGGTAAGCCGGCGCGCTCGCGCTGGACCTTGGCGAAACCTCCGTCGGCGCTGTGCCGAGACTTGTAGGGGTCGTGCTTGTCAAGGCGTCCGGTCGCCTGGTCCACCTTGATCTTGCGCGCAGTGACGCAGCGCTGGACTGGCACGCCCTTGGCGGCGGGGACGGTGACGGGCACGAGGCAGTTGCCGGGCCCACGAAGGATGCAGTCGAGCCCCTTCTCATCGGCAGCCAACCAGTGCTCGCGCTCCGGCGAGTTGAGCAACTCCTTCTTGTTGGCGGGGACGCGATAGACGCACTTGCCGATGGGCGTGGAGACATCGAGGAGGCGCTGCGTCGCTTTGAGGCACTCGGCGGTGACGACGGCGCCGGCGGCGTTGCGGAGGCTCGCGCGCCGCGCGTCGAGAAGCTCGGCAGACGCGCACTCGAAGGGGGTGGCGTCCTCGCCGAGGACGGCGAAAAGCGTGGCGTTGTAGACGTCGACGTGCGCCTCGCTGGGCGTGCGCTCGAGCGCCTCCTCGACGGCGGCAGCGGCGAGGGCGGTGGCGTGGCGGCGGCGTGCCTGGGCCCGGGTCGTGGGGCCGCTCCGCCACGGCGCGGGCGGCTGCCTCGGCCTCAACCATCTGGCGGCAATTCCACCCTCGTGGAAGAGATGCTCCGTGACCGCATCCTGCCGTCCGGACATCCGAGCCCAACACCCTCCGCCCAGCCCGGCCCAGGGGTCGCCGTCCGAGGCACCAGCCGCGACACCATCCGCCGGTGCCGCCGAGGCCGGTGCACTCAGCCCCAGCGGGCAGGCGCTTGCCGCCGCTACCATGCGCAAGCGGAGCGGTAGCGCCTGAGCTCCCGGGCGGCTGCGCCGGCCGCGCGGGCTGTGGGCGCAGCGCGTGGGGCCGGGAGCGGCCTGCTCCGTGCTCATGTATCCAGCGTCTCTAGACGATTACAAAAGGATCGGACCTCACGCACATTTTGACAGGGACGTCGGAAATCGGACACATCCACTGGGACGAGTCAATTCATTCACTAGAATGACTAGAAAGGGCACCCATGGGGGGGGTGATCGCAGGGGACTCCTGCGTCCTGGGTCCTGGCTCACCTGCGCTCGCTCTCCACAACCCAGTACGATCAACGTGTTCTTGCCTGAGAATTACTCGAGTAAACGCATGTACTATTAAACATCGAAACTAACAAAGGTCTCTCTGCAGTGTGTCAGACCCGCGCTCTCTGTACAAGGCGCCGTTGACCTGCTCTATCTCTCAGCGAGCCGTGCACCCCACTCTCGTCGTAGACTAGCAGACCATCACTCCACCCATTAGCTATATACCACCCATGGTGCCGCAGTGGCCTTCATCCATGCCATGCGCGTACTGCGGCTGCCCCGGCCCGACTATGCGGCAGCTGCGGGAGCCTCTCATGCCCTGTCCTTCTTCCAGGCATCTACACTCATGCCCCTGTGCCTGCGATCGTGATGCGCTCGTGCTGCGTGCTGCGCCCAAGGCCCCTCCCCCACGACCACCCCACCCCCATGCCCCGATTCGGTGCCCCCGGCCCTCGCCGCCTCTCTTCCTCTCGCGGCCGCCGCCTCCTCCCCCGCAACCTCCATGCCCCGCTCGAAGAACGCCTCCTTGGGCGTCCCCCCCCCCCCCCCCCCGCCTGCCCGCCTCCATGCCACCCACCCCTCTCCACCAGCCCTGCCCGCCTTCCCCTCTCCACCCCTCCTCCCCCTCCACCCTTCCCTCCTCCACCCTTCCCCACCCGCCCACACTCCGACCCGCCACCCTCCGACCACCCACCCTCCTCCTCGCTACTGCAGCGCCACACGCAAGTGCGGGTAGCGCAGCGGCAGCAGCTGGTCCCGCCGCAGCTGCAGCCCAAGCGTCGCGTCCGAGCCGTCGCCCCACCCATACGCGGCGCCGTCGTCCGCAGTGGCGAGCGAGTGCCCGACCCCCGCCGCCACCGACCGCACCCGCACCCCGCGCAGCGCGTGCACGCGGCGGGGCTCCACCTGAGGAGTGTGATTCATTCTTGTGATTGGCTAATGATTGCACCAGCGCGTGCAGGTGGCGGGGCTCCGACCTGATGATATTGTGATTCATTCTTGTGAGTGGCTAATGATTGCAGCGCGTGCAAACGGCGGGGCTCCGACCTGCGGCAGCTTGTCGCCGTGGCCCAGCTTGCCGTGCGAGCCCGACCCCCACGAGTACACCTGCGGAGACATGGGGAGATATGGGGAGATATGGGGAGATATGAGCCCGACCCCCACGAGTACACCTGCGGAGATATGGGGAGATATGGGGAGATATGGGAGATATGGGGAGATATGAGCCCGACCCCCACGAGTACACCTCTCCGCCGTCGGCGAGGGCGAGGGAGTGGTAGTAGCACGCCTGTGGCGAGCCGCGCACGCGTGTCTCGGCGCATGCATGTCTTTCCTTCACAGTACAGTACAACTGGGGAGTGGGAGGGGTTGGGGCGGGGGGGGGGGGGGGTCACTATTGCAAAACTAAGTGAATCAATTAGTCGCGCGCCGAGATGCCGACGGCGCGCACGCCCCGCAGAGCAGCGACGAGCTGCGGCTCGAGCTGGTCGCCTATTCTTTGTACGATGTTGTTCGATTCTATTATTGCGTTATTAGAGACGAGCTGCGGCTCGAGCTGGTCGCCGCTGACGCAGTTGCCGACGGTGCCCGCCGCGCCCCACGAGTGCACGGCGCCTGTAATCAGTCAGCCAATCAATCAATCAACACTGATTGGTGAGTTAATTGCCCGCCGCGCCCCACGAGTGCCCGCCGCCTGTCTCATCGAGACCGAGCGAGTGGTAGTCGCCGGCCGCGACCGCAGCCATCCGCAGCCAGCGCAGCGCACGCACGGGCGTCGGTACGAGCCGCGTCGCCTGTGCACAGAGTGATGGTACCAGAGACCTAGCCGAGATCTAGCCGAGATCTAGCCGAGATAGACGCCATGCACTAGTCAGCGAGGGAAGATGCACAGAGTGATGGTACTAGAGTGATTACTCCTGCTGTACTACTGCTGCACTAGTGAGCGAGGGAAGATGCACAGAGTGATGGTACTACTCACGTGGCCGGCTAGATCTCGGCTCGATCTCGGCTCGATCTCGCCTCATCGCCGTGGCCGAGCCGGCCGCTGGCGCCGTTGCCCCACGAGTAGACTTGGCCGGCCTAGAAGGTTCGTAGAAGGTTCGTAGAAGGCTCGTGGAAGCTGCCCCACACGAGTAGACTTGGCCGACCGAGGTGAGGGCGAGGGAATGGTGGTCCGAGAGGGCGACCTGTTCACAGCAGCCGCCCGCCGTGAAGAGGGCGGGAAGGGGAGGGGCGGAGGGCCAGGGCGGTCCGAGACAGCGACCGAAGCGACGGGGGAGCCAGTCAGGCTCTCGATCCGCCGCGGCGACTGAATCGAGAATGCATGGACCAGTAAGAACAATCGACAACAACCGCTTCACACCTAAGCTCTCGGTGCGGCGCGGCGCCTCCTCCGCCGCCTCGCTGCCGTGGCCGAGTGCGCCGAAGAGCCCGCCGCCCCACGAGTACACGGCCCCCGTCTGGGCAACCGCCAGCGAGTGCAGGTTCCCCGCCGACATGGCAACCACAACCTGCGCACAATAGCAATAAATGATACCACCAATAAGAATAATACCGCCGACATGGCAGCCACAACCTGCGCACAATAATAACTAATAAGAATAACGATAAGAATAATGCCGCCGACATGGCAGCCACAACCTCGTGCGCCAGCGCCTCGACGCGGCGCGGCTCCACCACGTCAGTGCCTCCGCCGTGGCCGTGCCGCCCGCCCGCCGCGCTGCCCCACGAAAAGAGAGCGCCGCCCTCCACCAGGCAGAGCGAGTGGCAAGCGCCGGCGGCCACGGCGCTTACCCGCACGCCCGCCAGCCCGCGCACCGGCACGGGCACCTACACGCCACCCATCGTCGACTTCTCAGTGGCTGGTGCCACGCGAACTGCTAGTCCTCGCGCTGCGGCTCTCGGGCACCGCGGCGATGGGGACGGATCCGACCAAGCCACCGTGGCCGAGGAGGCCGCGCACGCGGGAGCCGTCGGGAGAGAGTTCGGTGCCGCAGGAGAAGAGCTGCCCCTCCTCGCCCACGAAGAGCGAATGCGACGACCCCGCCGCCGCCACGCGCCGCGCCGCCACGGCCAGCCTCTCGAGCCGCAGCAGCCGCTGCACCCAGGCGCCGTCAACCTCGGGGAGGCTGGTTGGGGCGACGACGCCGCTCTTGTGGGAGCGGACGCGGATGGCGGCCTCGACGGGCGACATTGCCCGCCGCCCGTACGCCGCGCCGCCGCGTAGGTACCGGCACGTCCCCGCGATCCGCCCGAGGTCGGCCGTCGCGAGCCGCTTGAGGACGTGCACGACCAGCTCGGCGGGAAGGTCGAGGAGGCGCGGAGGCGGAGGCGGCTCGGAGTCGGAGAGCCAGAGCGGATCGACCGGCTCGCTCGAGCGCGGCCGCTTTGGCCGCTTGAGGCCGAGTGCCGGCCCGGAGAAGAGCCGGCGGAGCTCATCGACTAACGAGCGCGCGAGATCGGTGTCCTCTGTGGTGAAGCTGTCGAGCTCCTGCTGGCACCGGGCGACGGCGACGCGAAGCTGCTGAAGCGATTCGGGAGGGACCTCCATGGGGGTGGATGCGGCCGGTGAGAGCCAAGGTGCACAGTGGGGGCCGCGCTGATGGCGCTGACCGATGATTAGCGGGACTGACTAATCTTCGTGTACCGTTCTTTAAAAGAAAAATGTACAATATTGCCTGGGGGACTGGTGCGGCGGCCCCGTCGAGCCGGTCGACGGCTCATGGCATGTTGCATGGAGACTCCTGAATTCGGCAAACCCGGAGCAGCTGCACACTACGATACCTACGTTTGCCGGCGGCCGCTACAAGAGGGAGGATGTGGAGGTGGTCCGCATCAGTGGGCCACGCCCGTCGCCCCGCCCTGACCCTAGTACCGCTGGCAGCTCGAGCGCGCACGCGAGCCTGGCGCCGGGCAGCGTGGACCACGAGGACGAGGCGATGCCGAGCGAGCAAGCGGGCGCGGCGTCCGCGCATGTGCCGAGCGACGCCGCCCCCGTAGGGCCACCCGACCCCATCGCCCAGACGCCCGCCTACCCACCGCCGACGGGACCAGAGCACGGGAGGGAGTTTCGCTCCGACGAGGACGGGGACGGCCCCACCGGGACCGAGGCCGAGGGTGTCGCCTACGCCGAAACCCTCGCCGAGGCCGAGGGTGTCGCCTACGCCGAAACCCTCGCCGAAGCCAAGCGCGCCGCCGACGAGCGACTCCGCGCCGCTCTCGCTGCGTGCCCGCTATCGGGAAAGGTGATGAGGAGGGGCGAACACGTCGAGTACCTCACCACACGGGTGTCCCCCCCGGAACGCGCCAGGGCCGGGTGGGCCGATGACCCGCCGCCATCGGCCTATCGACGGGCGGCTGGAGCGGTCATCCTCGTCCGCAACCCACCGGACCACGCGGCCGCTCCCACAGGCGGCGAGGCCGGCTCCAGCAGCGATCACGCCGAGGCGGAGGACGGCGCGGAGCTCGACGGCGGGGTGGAGCCGTGGGCCATCGCCGAGATGGAGGAGCGGGAGGCGGCGCAGGCGCGACACGGGCAGCAGCAGGCCAGCGGGCGTCGCCGAAACGCGGGGCGCCGGCGGCGCAACACGCAAGACGACGGGGCCTTCTTGCGAGACCTCATGGCAGGCGCGCCCGAGCCGCCCGAAGGGCAGCACGACGCCACGCCGTTCGCCTCCCTCGACGCGTTCCCGAGCTCCGACGAGAGCAGCGACGACGGTGACGTGGCGTACGACGAGGCCGGCGGGCGCATGCAGCACGCACCCCGACGCAGGCAGCGCACCGCCACTGCGGAAGCCGGCGCGTTCCTCAGCGCGCTCACGCCACCGCCGCCCCCAGCACAGCCGACGGCGCGACCGCCGCCGCCGCCCGCCACGGCCGTGGCTGGCGCGTTCCTGAACGCGCTCCCACCGCCGCCGCCCCCAGTGCAGCCGTCGGTGCAACTGCCGCCGCCGCCCCGACCACTGCCGCCACCGATGCCAGCCTTCTCGCCGCCCCCGGGGTGGGAGCCACCGCCGCCGCCGCGGACGTGGATGCCGCTGCCGCCGCCGCCCAGGCAGGAGATGCCCGAGCGAGGGTGGGCGTTGTCCATGCCGCCGCCGCCGCCTCCGCCACCGCCGTCGCCGCCAGCCCCGCACGGAGAGGACACCGATGACGTGGAGTCAGGCGTGAGGGCCCCCCTCGTAGCGAACGCGAGCCCGGCGAGGAGAGAGGCCATGAGCGCGTTCGCCGCCACCGGACTCGTCGCCGCCTGCCTCGCGGTCTCCGCCCTCGCCGCTGCCATTGGTGCGCGCCACGCCCACCGCGCCTGGACTTGGGCTGCAGCCGGGGCGGTGGTGGCGATAGCCGCAGCCGCCATAGCGCTAAGGCGACGGTGGCATCACCACACCTCGGGTGCGCCGGACCCACCGTCGCTACCGCCATCGCCGTCTGGCGGGGGGGGCGGAGCCCCCGAGCCGGGACGGGGAGTGGTACGACGCACATCGCCGAGGTTGCAGGAGTTGGCGCCCCGGCCGACGCGGGCAGAGTCGCCGCTGCCCGCAGCGCCCAAACGCAAGGCGCCGCGGAGCAAGTTGGCCCCTCCGGCGGCCGGCGTCGCGGCGAGGGGCGCACCACCAGTCTCGCCGAGGAAGTGCCCTGCCTGCGACGAGATGATCACGCCCGGATGGTGCTGCAGCGCGCGCCCGCGGTACCAGTCGCGTGAGAGGGATTACCAAAAGTGGTCGTGTTAACATCACAACAACAGCATAAATTCAAAAACAAAATGCTGACAGAGTGCACGGGCGCGCAGCCGAGCTCTCATTCTTCTTGGACTTCTCGTCACACAAACACCAATCTGCGTTTTCTTCTTTTTGACAGATATAAGATATACCGTAGGGCCGCATCCTGTGTTAGGGGAGAATGTTAGGTAAAGAAAGAAAGAAAGAAAAGTAGGTAGGAAGGCGCGTAAGTTTTCTTCTTTCTGTAACGATCGGCTTGACGCCGGCGGCCCGGGGCGGGGGCGCCAGTCCAGCACAAACCGAAGTCCGCGTCAGCATGAACCTCTCCAACGTCTTCTCGGACGGGATGGTGCTGCAGCGCGCGCCCGCGGTCCCCATCGTTTGGGGCTTTGCGTCGCCCGGGATCCGCGTGGAGACGACCTTCGGCGCCCACAGCCTCTCCGCGCTGACGGACCACAGCGGCGTCTGGCGGCAGCCGCTTCCGCCGACCGAGGCGTCCGACCGCGGGCAGACGCTCCTCTTCCGCAGCTCCGAGGGCGGTGCGGCGCTGCGCGACGTCCTCTTCGGCGAGGTCTACCTATGCAGCGGCCAGTCCAACATGGAGTACACGCCTCGCTCGATGGCGGGCATGAACAACGCGAGCGCGGAGATCGCCGCCGCCGACTCGCCGGCGTACCGAAGCGTGCGCCTCTTCACGGTCGGCAAAGGCACGACTAGCAAGACCCCGCTCCGCGCGCTCGGTTCTCTTAACCGCGGACCGACAGCCTGTTCATTCAAGCTAATAATTCGGCATGCGATTAATGCTTAATAGGCTCCCTCTACCACAACTGGACGGCCGCCTCCTCCGCGCTGGTCGGCGGCCTCGCCTGGAAGGAGCTTCCCGGCCGTCCGTTGGCTTATCACTAGTTCTCAAGTGGTAATTAATTAACTTTCCATGATTCAGGAGTTCTCGGCCGTCTGCTGGCTGTTTGGTAAGGAGCTGAGCAACGAGCTCAAGGTGCGAGATCGGCACATCTCGTGCAAGAGAAGCGGTCTCGGGCAGTCTCGAGTGGTCTCGGACGATCTCGGGCGATCTCGGGCGATCTCGGACGCTCTCGGACGATGTTCGGCTGGCTTCGGCTCGTCCGCTACAGCAGTCCTCTCCCCGCAGGCGCCGGTCGGGCTCATCTCTCCATATCTCAAGCTATCTCCCCATATCTCCCCGCAGGTGCCGGTCGGGCTCATCTCCTCCAGCTGGGGAGGGACGCAGATCCAGGTCTGGATGCCGGAGGCGGCAAACGAGGCGTGCCACCAAGGCAGCTGGAGCGGTACCACGCGATGACGACTCAAGCAGTTGCTCATTGCCGCCCAGCCTTAAACATAGGCAGCTGGAGCGGCGACCGTTACAACGCGATGATCGCGCCGTTTGCGGTTGGCCGCATGGCCCCTCGCCTCGGGATCGCAAATCAACATGTGTCTACCTGGCTCGGGCTCTGTCTAGGTTGGCCCCATGGCCCTCTCCGGCGCGATCTGGTACCAAGGCGAGTCTAACAACGGGTGCGGACGCTGCTGCCCGTGCGCCAGTATCGGGGCTGGTCCTGGACAGACTACTTGCGGAGTGATTCATTCGTAGGCAAGGCCGCTACTACTCGTGCGCCTTCCCGGCGATGATCAGCGCCTGGCGCGCCGCCTTCCACCCGCCGGCTGCGGTCAACCGTTCATCATGCCACTTAGATCACTTCATCAGGCGCGCCGCCTTCCACTCGCCCGCCCTCTGGTTCGGGTTCGTGCAGATCGCGGGATACCGCTACGGAGGCGCGCCGCACGCAGCCCGGCCTGCCGACTAACAATTCGTTACTTTTTAATTATGGCCCACATTAGTTGCTCAGGCGCGTCTCGCCCGGACCCGTCTGCGGACCTGCGCCAAGCGCAGCTGGCCGCTCTCTCGCTGCCGAACGTCGGCGTCTCGACTGCGATCGACACGGGCGGCCGGACCAGCACCCACCCGCCTTTCAAGATTCTTTGCAATTCACAGTGAACTCTAACTAATAGGCGACTGGAACGGCACCCCCTCGCCCGCCCGCCCGCTTGACTGAGGTAGCGCTGCGAACGACGTCTCTTCACGGTTGCGCGGTGTGAACAGGCATCCACCCGCCAGACAAGCAGACGCCCGCGCGCCGGCTCGCGGCCGCCGCCCTCGACATGCGCTATGGCCGCCGCCAGTTTGAGGCGCAGCACCGGCCTCCGCTCCCTGCCGGCCTAGCGTCGCAGCACCGCGAGCGGCGTCTCTTCACACTCGCAGCTGTGAACAGGCCGCCCCTCTACTCCGGGCAGCGCCTGCTCCGGCGGCCTCTGCTGCCGACTCTACTGCCGGCGGCGGCGGCGCCGGAGGAGGGGTCGCTTGTGGGCGGAGGCTTCATTAGTTGTGAACCTATTTAATCACCGATGATAGGCGCTTGGTGGGGGCTCGTCTTGGGGCGAGTCCGGGGGCGGAGACGACGCATGCAGCGGCAAGCGCTGCGACGTCGAGGCGCGTGCCGGCCTTGTGGCGAGTGGTTCGTTGCGATGGAGAGGTGATGGAGAGGTGACGGAGAGTCAGCCCACAAGAGTAGGCGTGCCCGTGCGGCTGCGAGTGCGGCACACCCGCAGACCCGGGTGTGTGCTACGCTCCCCGAGATAGCCGAGATACCTTTATACCCACAGACCCAAGCGCGAGATATAGCCGAGATACGTTTATACCCCCAGACCCGGGTGTGTGCTACGGCCCCGAGAGATAGCCGAGATGTAGCCGCGAGTTCGCCGAGAGACACAGATATCGGGCGTGCGCCACGCCCCCTCTCCCGCCGACACTCAGCCTTCGTTCGACCGTTGTTGAGCCGCACACACGCGTCGCCCATCAGCCCCTCTGTAAACCGAGATATAGCCGAGATACAGAGATGTGTAGCCGAGATACGTAGCAGCTAACAGTTATCAAGCTGCCCACGGCCGACCCACAAAGGCGTGTGCTATGTCCCCGCCGCGCCGCCGCCCACCGGCTGGTGCGGCGGCACGGCGGAGGGCGAGGCGGGCGGCGGCGCTGCGGCGGGCGGCGGCGGAGCGGCGGGGCGAGGCGGCGGCGTTGCGACGGTGGCCGTCCGTCTCTCGTTGCCGGCAACGACCGAGGTGCCGCCTTGGGCCACCGCGTCCTCCACCCTCGGCCATCCAGGCAGCGTGCCGCGCAACGCGCCTCTGTCCCCGCTCCTTCTTGACCGAGATAGCGTTTCTTCTTCTTCTTCTTCTTCTAGGCAGCGTGCCGCGCAACGCGTGCCCCGTCGCGAGCATGCCTCCGTTCCACAACCCGCAAGACTGCGGCTGGCCGCGGCTCTACGCAGAGGCGCGAGGCGGCCAATGACCTCGTTCCGATCTCGGCCAATCTCGAGTGATCTCGTGCAGGCGCCCAACGGGTCCGCGGTTGTCTTCAACGCCACCGCCGACTTGGCAGGCCTGACAGCCCCCCCACCCACCCACCCACCCACCCACACCACACCACACACACACCTCACCCACGCGCACCGGGCCGTGCACTTTTAATGCCGCGGGGCTCCTGTCGTCTAGACGTGGAGACGCGAGATAGCTCGGCGAGTGGAGAAGAGTACCTTACCTTACCTTACCTTACCTTACCTCACCTTACCTTACCTTACCCGACAGACGGCGGGCAGACGATCCTCCTCCGCGCGTCCGTCCCGCCCGGCCTCCAGGTCGTCGCCTCGTCCTACGGCCGCGGCTCGTGGCCGAGGACGGTCTTCTTCTCCGCCGGCGGCGTGCCGGTGCTGCCGTGGTATGCCACGCTCAACGAGACCCGCCCCTGGGTGCTGCCCGCCTCGGTCGCCGACGACCCGGCGGCGCACGTCGAGCTGCCCGACGGGGCGGAGGGGGAGCGGGTGCAGTGAGGGGAGAGGTCGGGGCAGGCGCCCCGCAGGCCCTCGCGACCTATGCCTGTTGTTCTGGGGGGTCGGGGTCGGTGTGGACTGGCTAGGGTCGCCTCGCTGTCGAATAAATAAATAGAGCAGACAACCCCTGGTGGGATTAGGGCAGCAACCCGACGGGCAGACCCCGCCCTGCTCGGAGGGCGTGCACCACACAGCACACAGACTTATCTACGGCTCTACTCTAGGCACTGCACGGCTCCTCGAGATTTCTAATTAATGGGGAGTTGGGACGTGTGTGTGCGTGCGTGCATGCGTGCGTGCGTGTGTGTGTGTGTGTGTGTGTGTGAGTGTGAAGTGTGTGTGTGTTGTGTGTGTGTGTGTGTGTGTGTGTGTGTGTGTGTGTGTGTGTGTGTGTGTGTGTGTGTGCGTGCGTGTGTGTGTGTGTGTGTGTGTGTGTGTGTGTGTGTGTGTGTGTGTGTGTGTGTGTGTGTGTGTGTGTGTGTGTGTGTGTGTGTGTGTGTGTGTGTGTGTGTGTGTGTGTGTGTTTGTGTGTTTGTGTGTTTGTGTGTGTGTATGTGTGTGTGCTCGCTCGCTCGCTCGCGCGCGCCGCTTGCGCGATTGCGCGCGCTGCGCGAGCCGCCCTGCCCGCTGCGCTACCAGGGTTGCGCTGCGGGAAGGGCTCGGCGGCCGTTCCTAGAACTCCTCGTCGCTCCCCTCGTAGAGCGAGGGCTCGTTGGACTCGAGGCGTGGGCCGCCGTCGTAGGGGGAGCGGGCGGCTCCGCGAGCGACGCGGTCGAACGCGGCGACAACCAAGTGGTGTACCTGTGTTAGTGCCAGTGCGCGCCAGTCCCGTGCCCAGTGTTGTGCGAGGGAGTTTGTTTGTAAAATTCTTTTTCTAGCTACAATAATAAGCTTACGCGGGCCGAGTACCTCGATGAGGTGACTTGGACCACCAAGAGCTGGCTGGGGCTGCAGAAGCAGCGCATCTCAGTCGTTCTTCACACGGCCATCGCAGAGCAGGTCGTGAATGAGCTTGCCTGTGGCGGGGGTGGGCGGGTGCACGGAGCTAAGGGCCTCGCCACCCTCGCAGGAGTCGCTTAGGCGGCTCCCGTGGTGTACCTGTGTTAGTGCCAGTGCGCGCCAGTCCCGTGCCCAGTGTTGTGCGAGGGAGTTTGTTTGTAAAATTCTGGCGGGCTATCCCGCTTGCGGGATGGCTTAGCGGGTTCGAGCCGTCACACATTGGCTGCCGGGGTGTGCCGAGGGGGGGCTGGGTGGGCGGTAAGCCGTCATTGCCCGGCGCTGCTTGCAGCGCTCTGGGTGGTAGTGGCGGCGCTCCAAGAGTGGTGCTCTTGGGAAGAGGTTCCTCCTTTCCGCTCCCCCCCCCGCAAGGCGCGAGACACACACATTCTTTTTCTAGCTACAGAATAAGCTGACGCGGGCCCAGTACCTCGATGAGGTGACTTGGACCACCAAGAGCTGGCTGGGGCTGCAGAAGCAGCGCATCTCAGTCGTTCTTCACTTCACACGGCCATCGCAGAGCAGGTCTCTTTGTTTGCAGGTCGTGAATGAGCTTGCCTGTGGCGGGGGTGGGCGGGTGCACGGAGCTAAGGGCCTCGCCACCCTCGCAGGAGTCGCTTAGGCGGCTCCCGTGGTGTACCTGTGTTAGTGCCAGTGCGCGCCAGTCCCGTGCCCAGTGTTGTGCGAGGGAGTTTTGTTGTAAAATTCTCAATAACAAGTGCCAGTGCGCGCCAGTCCCGTGCCCAGTGTTGTGAGAGAGAGAATTCTTGATACGAAACCACGACGACACACACCAGTCGACTCGCATCGGTTGCCTCCATGAACGGCGGAGCTATTCTCGCGTCCACACCACACCTGGCTCCAACGTGGACACGCCCATAGCTGGGGACACTACTAGGTCACGCATGGCATCAGAAGTTTTATCTCTGGGCCCCGAAAGGCATCTCTAGCAGCGTCGTTACGCATGCGCCCTCCCCTCCTGGGCGCATACGCCTCACGTCTCGACAGAGCATAAGCCCTTGGTGTGCCACGAGACGAGTTTTTCGCCATCGCCGCGAGCAGCAAGCCGCCCGCCGCAAACAGCCGGAGGCATCGCCGCAGCACTGTCTGCGCTGCGCTCCCGCACCCGTCGACGAAGCTCCCCCCGCGGAAGACCGCGCGTAGCGACGCCTTGTCGTTCGAGATGAGCGCGCTTGAAGCCCGCCCACCTACTGCCCCTGAGAGTTGGTTACCGAGTGGGATCAGCTCCCCCCCTTGGGATCGAAGCTTCCACGACCTCGCACCCAACACCACAGGCGGGATCAGAGAGAGACTCCGCACCGGACACCGCCCGGGCACAGACCCCCTACCCGTCGGACAATGCCTGGACCCCTCACAGAGCGGCCCACACACAGATCACGCATCGGCAGATTTCACGCCTGGATCAGGCGTAGACAGCACACACTGGTCACAGTTCAAGCCTCTTTGTCGCCGCAGCGCACTCCATGCCCTCCGCCTTCCTCCGTCTGACATATCTGGCAATAGCAACCAGTTCATCCGTTTTTACCACATTCCTGCCCCATATCGTTTGTCTGTACCGTCCCTGTAACGTCCCAGTCTCCCCCATGAACTTCGCTGGACTGTCCTTGAACTGCCCATATTCCTGTTCGAACCTGATCCCTCTAGCCTTCCTCCTATCCTCCTCACTCATCTGTGCACTCCACCTTTCCATAAGGTGACCGTCCCCTCTCCACCGTGCCCACCTGCTTATGCAACCCCAGTCGTAGACTCCATCCACCACCACTGACGCACCGGTGCCACTACCATTGTATTGAGAAGGACCTGCCTTCCCATCAACCATCTCCGCCTCGTCTCCACCATCTGGGGGTGAGGGTGGGGGCGACGCTCCTCTCCACTCCCATCTTGAGCTTCCACTCGGATTATTACTGATATATACGCCCGAAAGTCTACGTCCAACAGCAGAGGCCTCTGGCTGGCATAGTGGGTTGGTTGACCGCTCCACCACCAGCTGGCTCCTCGTTCGAACCCCGTTTGTTGCATCTGTCAATTCATCCCTCCACGCGCGCTCACGCCACGCCCCACGCCCCTCACTGCCCTCAGCCCGCAGCCCGCAGCCCGCAGCCCGCAGCCCGCAGCCCGCAGCCCGCTGCCCGCTGCCCGCTGCCCGCTGCCCGCTGCACTGCTCAAAGCCTTTTTGTATGTCCATCTCTCCATCCATAAACCATTGATGAATCTCCTTTGCCAACCCTCCTCGCCCCTTTGACTCCACCTCTCCTGCAGTCCTCGCTGAACTCCACTGGTATTTAGGCGCTGATTTTGTTGCCTGGTCCCCACGACCTGTCTCCACCCCATTGTTCGTGTTGTCCCCGGTAATTGGCTCATCCTCGATCGCCTCGTACACCCCGTTTGTGCCATCGGACCCTTCATCGGCCGGGCTCAAAGGAGGCGCTCCGAGAGAGACACCTGCCATCACTGTTTCGGCGAAAAAAAAGAATCTCTCTCTCTCTCTCTCTCTCTCTCTCTCTCTCCCAGTGTTGTGCGAGGGAGAATTTAAATTTCTTTTTCTCGCGATGTCCACCCCACAGCGCCGCTCGCGCCGCCTCGCCCTCGCCGCCGCCGCCGCCGCGCACTGCCCCCTCCTCGACCTCCCCACGGACCTCCTCGTGCGCGTCCTCTCTCGCTGCGACCCCGCCGACATCGCTCGCGTCGCGGCCGTCTCGCTGCTCTTCCACGCCTCGCTTGCGCTGGAGGGCATCCGCTTATGGGCGCAAGAGCGCGGCTTCGAGCTGCCGGCGCAGCCAGAGGACGAGAGCTGCGCCTTGCGGTGGCTGTGCTTTTCGGCGCTGCTGTGCAAGCACAACCCGCTGGCGTGGGCGGCGGCAGGCCAGTGGCACAGCCTCTTCATCGGCGGCGACGGGCGGCTCTCGTCATACGGCTCAACTGCGAATTGGCACAGCCTCGCCATCACCGCTGACGGAGCCGTGTGGAGCTGGGGCTATGGGGGCCGCGGCAGGCTGGGCCACGGCGACGAGGAGGACCAGCTGCTGCCGAAGCAGGTCCAGGCCTTTGCTGGTCAGCACGTCGTCGCTGTCTCGGCGGGAGCGGCTCACAGTCTTGCCCTCACCTCCGACGGCGCCGTCTGGAGCTGGGGCGTGGGAGCTTTTGGCCGGCTGGGCCACGGCGACGAGCAGAACCAGCTGCTGCCCAAGAAGGTCGAGGCCTTTGCTGGCCAACGCATCGTCGCTGTCTCGGCTGGAGGCGGGCACAGCCTCGCTCTCACCGCCGGTGGCGCCCTCTGGAGCTGGGGCAGTGGATTGTTTAGCAGGTTGGGCCACGGCGACGACCGGCAGGACCAGCTGCTGCCGAAGAAGATCGAGGCCTTGGCTGGCCAGCGCGTCGTCGCTCTCTCGGCCGGAGGCGGGCACAGCCTCGCTCTCACCGCCGGTGGCGCTGTCTGGAGCTGGGGCTTTGGAGTTTTTGGCAAGCTGGGCCACGGGGACGAGCAGACCCAGCTGCTGCCGAAGAAGGTCGAGGCCGTGGCTGGCCAGTGCGTCGTCGCCGTCGCGGCTGGAGGGGCGCATAGTTGCGCCATCACCGCCGACGGCGCCCTTTGGAGCTGGGGCAGCGGCAGCTCTGGCCAGCTGGGCCACGGCGACGAGCAGAACCAGCTGCTGCCCAAGAAGGTCGAGGCCTTTGCGGGTCGGCGCGTCGTCGGGGTGTCGGCAGGAGACAACCACAGCATCGCGCTCACCGCTGACGGCGCCGCTTGGAGCTGGGGCGATGGTGAGGACGGCCGGCTGGGCCACGGCGACGAGCAGAACCAGCTGCTGCCGAAGAAGGTCGAGGCCTTCACTGGCCAGCGCGTCGTCGCTATGTCAGCGGGAGACGACCATAGTATCGCCCTCACCGCTGACGGCGCTGTCCTTACCTGGGGCCAGGGCGGCCCCGGCTGCCTCGGCCACGGAGAGGACCTGTCGAACCAGCTGCTGCCCAAGAAGATCGAAGCGTGGGTGCAGGGCCAAGGGCCGTAGAGTGTGTGAAGAGAAGGGGATGGTTCGTTTTTAAGGTTGTGTCATTACTTCCAATATTCTCTCGCGTCTGCGGCGGAGCAGCTGTGCGCTCGCTTGTGTGCGCCCTTCAGCCTGCGCGCTCCGACCCCACGGTCGCCCCCATGCCGCTGCCCAGGACTCGACTGCACACCGCTCTGCAGGACGACACCTTACACGACTCTACACCGGCTCGCGGCGGCGGGACCTCACGTAAGCCTGCCCGTGGCGGGCCTGTACGTACACTCGGAGTGGAGAGAGGTAATACACCTATCGACAGAGAGCACCCCGCGCGGCGCTCAGGAGCAGCTCTGCGTGACGAGGGCAACCGCTTCGGCGGCGCTGCCCACACCTGAGAGGCAGAGGCCGGCAGGTCGGGTGGCGGTGCTGTGATAGTTCGACCGTCGGTTGAAGGCGGAGAGTCGTGGGCGGCGGAGGATGGTGTTGGGGTGGGCGCTGCGGTGGGTAGTAGGTGGGAGGGCGTTTGCTCTCACCGAGCGCTTCGAGCAGGCCGGGAAGGTCGCGGAAGACGGCCTGGATAAGGGCCAGCAAGGAGACGGCGATCGAAGGGGGCGGCGCAGGCGCTGGCGGCGGCGGAGGCGCAGGCGGCGATGGCGGCGACTTGGGGCAGCACGCGTTGAAGCAGTCTGTGCCGTCATCGGTCGCATAGGTCTGCCAGAACTTCTTGGGCGTGCCGGGGCAGGGGTGGAGGTCGGTCCACGCGCAGCCCGTCTCGCAGACGAAGGGCGGCGTGGGCGGAGGCGCGGGAGGTGCGGGTGGCGCGGACGGAGGGGGCTTGGGGCAGCAGTAGTTGAAGCAGGCGGAGCCGTCGTCAGCGGCGAACCTCTGCCACCAGCGCCTCGGCGTGCCGGGGCAGGGATAGGTGCTCGTCCAGCCGCACTCGCAAGTGCCCGCAGCCTCCTCCTCCTCCTCGTCGTCAGTCGGCGTCGACACGCCGGTGCACTCGCCCTCCACGCACACCTTGACCACCATCGTCTCGATGCAGTCGTCGTCCGACGGCGAGCAGAGGGTGCAAGAATCGCCCTCCGCCTTGTCGAGGCAGGGCTCGTACTCCTCGAGGCCGCGGGCGGCGGCGAGCTCGCACGCGGCGATGGCGATAATGCAGGCGGAAAGGCGGAGCATGGTCGGGTGGGCCGTCAGAGGACGCGGCAGCGAGAGGTAAGGTACAGCCGCATTTGACCATTTATGGGGTGCGGGTGGGAAAAGAATTTTACAACCAAACTCTCTCGCACAACACTGGGAAAAGACGCGAGAACAAGGGACAGGCAGGCGGCGGCGTCGCAGGATGAGGCAGAAGAGAACGACGCGACAGAGGAGGAAGTGACAAGGGAGAGAACGACGAGAGTGGGACAGCCGCGAGGTGGCATGAAGGTTGCAGCGAGAATCGGCGAGAGACTGCGAAGAGAGATAGGAAGAGGCAGACTCCCTAGGGTGGGCGACGGATAGCGCACCACACACCTCTCCTTAAAATCCCTGTGTGGTGGCGGCGTGCCGTCCTCCCATCCCTCCCTTGGGTTGTCTGTTTTCTTTCTTTCTTTACACTGGGAAAAGAATTTTACAACAAAACTCCCTCGCACAACACTGGGCACGGGACTGGCGCGCACTGGCACTAACACAGGTACAGAAAAAAGAATTAGGGGAAATTCACGCATACCACGAACCTGGGAATGGTAATTGATTTAACAACTTACAGAGAGAGATTTTTAGCAATACCAAACAACTTACACATGAATGAGCCAGCGCAGACAGTGGGTGTGGCAGTGCACTCTCCCTTTCCCCTGGCGGATTGATAGAGAGAGAGAGAGAGTTTTAGAGTTTTCGCAAACCAGGCCCCGGGTTGCCAGGTGAGAGCGAATGGCGCGCCCTGGCAACCCTGTCTGCACGTCTCGCGCGCGCGTGAACAGGGGCACCACGACGCGATCTTTGTCAAGCGCAACAACTTCAACCTGCTGCTCCACGAGACGTTCGGCGGCGGCTTCTCGCCGCAAACTTTAAACCACCATAAAGATCAGTCTGCAGGAGCGCGGCCTCAGCGAGCCGACAATTTTTTGCTCCTCTTGCCACTTTCAAGAGAGAGGTGAGTGCCTCTCTCGTGCTGAGGACCTCCATGAGGACCTCTGTCCGAGTCTCGGCCTAAGGACCTCTAGTGCGGACCTTTGTCGGTGCCTGCACTTGACCGTCGATGTGGGAATAGGATTGACGAGTGCAAATCAACAGCCATAGGTGAGCGACCGAGCAGTAGGCGGGGGATATTGAAACACGAGGGGGGCACCTTAAATGGAAACTAAGAAGTTGAGAGTGCAACACTCGACTTCCACTGGCCTTTATTGTGCGTCAGCATAACGCACCCTCCTGTCTTTTTTCGAGCTTGCCTGTGCGCTGTGGCGGGGGCGGGCGGGTGCACGGAGCTAAGTGCCTCGCCGCCCTCGCGGGAGTCGCTTAGGCGGCTCCCGTGGTGTACCTGTGTTAGTGCCAGTGCGCGCCAGTCCCGTGTGCGAGGGAGCTTGTGGTTCTTTTTGTAATTAATACGTCACGTGTCGTGCGACCGCCTTTGGAAAATTCTTGCCGTGAAAATTCTTTTTATGGCGGTTGCCGAGTGCTTGACTTCAGTAATATATCTAGATTTTCTTTCAAGTTTTTCTTTTTTTCTTTTTCAGCCGAGACCTCGAGAGCGTGCGTGTGCCGCTTGGGTCGCGCGCTCGGCACGTGTTGCGCTCACTACCGCCCGCCGCTGGCCGGACGCACGGATGGCGCCACTTTTACTACTCCTCGCTGCCACCAACGCGCTAAAGAACCGCTCGGCGACGCTAGCAATGGTGACGACGCGCCGCCACTCTCCCGCCAGCACCGTCTACAGCCACCGCCATCCTGCCGTGGCTCTGCAGCGCCAGCAGTGCCCACCGCCTCCCATCCTGGGCGCGCCGCTCGCAGCGGCCAGCTGATCAGAGGCCGCCGCGCTGCAGGTGACTCTCGACGAGACGATGACGTCGCTCGTCGACCCGCTCGTCGCGGCTCGAGCGCGGGACGGCGTTGTCGTACCTCTCTTCTCGAACTTGGGCTTCGTCCCCTTCCTCAAGAACCTGCTCTGCTCGATGGACCGCGTGCGCGTCTCCAACTGGGTGTGGCCTCGCACTGCCACACGCAATCTTCTCTCGCGCCTTGCCAGCTTTCATCTTGGTGCTGGTGCCTTGCCAGCTCTCTCTTGGTGCATATTCCACAGGTGATCGCCCTCGACAGCTCCACGCGTGTTGTACATGCTGTATTATATTACAGTCCCTATTCCACAGGTGGTGATCGCCCTCGACAACTCCACCTGCGCGCCAATACGCGGCGGGTTCGGCCTCGCGTACACCTCTTCCGCGTGCGTCTTCCCGTATGCGCACCGGCCGCTCACGACGCAAGGCGCAGCCAGCTACCGCACGGCCAAGATCATCCGGCTGGTGATTAGCCATACTTAGAATTGAACCACTAGGCGCGGCCAGCTACCGCACGGCCAAGATCATCCGGATGGTGATTAGATGAGTCAGAATTGATTCACCAGGCGTGGCGAGCTACCGCACGGTCGAGTTCAACCGGATGGTGATGCAGCGGCCGATGTGGATGAGGCACCTCCTCTCGCGGGGCTACTCGGTGGGGAGATATGGGGAGATATGGGGAGATATGGGGATGAGGCACCTCCTCTCGCGGGGCTACTCGGTGGGGAGATATGGGGAGATGTGGGGAGATATGGGGAGATATGTGGATGAGACACCTCCTCTCGCGGGGCTACTCGGTGAGATATGGGGAGATGTGGGGAGATATGGGGAGATATGTGGATGAGACACCTCCTCTCGCGGGGCTACTCGGTGCTGCGGCTCGCGGCACCAGCCTCACTGACACTGCGACCAGCCTTGACCAAGCGCTCGTGGTTTCCGCCACGCAGGCGCTCCTCCAGATGCGAGCTCGCTTAGCCGTGAAGAGGCGCGGATCACACACACACCGCAGCCGTGCAACAGGTGCTGCAGTGCGACCTCGACGTCGTCTGGCTGCGCGACCCCTTCCCCCTCTTCGCCGCGCACCCGCACCTCGCCGCCGCCGACGTGCTCGTCCATTCCGAAGGCGGCCACGGGTACCTGTGAACAGCATCTCTTCACACCTGAAGCTGTGAATAGGTGCTCGTCCAGTCCGAAGGCGGCCACGGGTGCGCTGTACGTATCTCCCCGTATCTCCCCATATCTCCCCATAGCTCGTCCAGTCCGAAGGCGGCCACGGGTACGGCTGCTACTTCGCCCGCCGGTTGATAGTTACTTACTAGCGGTCAGCTGCTGATTAAGGTGCGACGCACGGCATCTACCTTGCCGGTGACGGGCGGGACATGTCCACGACACGTCCACGACACGCCCCACAGGTACAACGCCGGCTTCTACTTCGCCCGGCCGACGAGGGCGGCGGACGCGTTTATGGAGTTCTGGTGTGACGACGGCCAGACCAGCGGGGGGGAGGCTGGCTCTTTGAGTGGTGAATGAGCAAGTAGTGATGAGCCGATAGGCGCTGCGGCCCGGCCAGCAAGAGAGGAGGGGTCAACTCACCGACTCGCTGACTCAGAGGAGCTGCTGCTGCGTAGGCTCGAGGACTTGGTTTGCAGGTGGGTTCGATACTGTGGAGGTATGGTACACGTGAGCTCTGCTGCGTAGGCTCGAGGACCTGGTCAGCAGGTGGGTTCGATACTGTGGAGGTATGGTACACGTGATCTCTGCTGCGTAGGCTCGAGGACCTGGTCAGCAGGTGGGTTCGATACTGTGGAGGTATGGTACACGTGAGCTCTGCTGCGTAGGCTCGAGGACCTGGTCAGCAGGTGGGTTCGATACTGTGGAGGTATGGTACACGTGATCTCTGCTGCGTAGGCTCGAGGACCTGGTCAGCAGGTGGGTTCGATACTGTGGAGGTATGGTACACGTGAGCTCTGCTGCGTAGGCTCGAGGACCTGGTCAGCAGGTGGGTTCGATACTGTGGAGGTATGGTACACGTGAGCTCTGCTGCGTAGGCTCGAGGACCTGGTCAGCAGGTGGGTTCGATACTGTGGAGGTATGGTACACGTGATCTCGTGCTGCTGCGTAGGCTCGAGGACCTGGTCAGCAGGTGGGTTCGATACTGTGGAGGTATGGTACACGTGATCTCGTGCTGCTGCGTAGGCTCGAGGACCTGGTCAGCAGGTGGGTTCGATACTGTGGAGGTATGGTACACGTGATCTCGTGCTGCTGCGTAGGCTCGAGGACGTGGTCAGCAGGTGGGTTCGATACTGTGGAGGTATGGTACACGTGAGCTCGTGCTGCTGCGTAGGCTCGAGGACCTGGTCAGCAGGTGGGTTCGATACTGTGGAGGTATGGTACACGTGAGCTCTGCTGCGTAGGCTCGAGGACCTGGTCAGCAGGTGGGTTCGATACTGTGGAGGTATGGTACACGTGAGCTCGTGCTGCCGCGTAGGCTCGAGGACCTGGTCAGCAGGTGGGTTCGATACTGTGGAGGTATGGTACACGTGATCTCTGCTGCGTAGGCTCGAGGACCTGGTCAGCAGGTGGGTTCGATACTGTGGAGGTATGGTACACGAGATCTCTGCTGCGTAGGCTCGAGGACCTGGTTTGCAGGTGGGTTCGATACTGTGGAGGTATGGTACACGTGAGCTCTGCTGCGTAGGCTCGAGGACCTGGTCAGCAGGTGGGTTCGATACTGTGGAGGTATGGTACACGTGAGCTCGTGGTGCTGCGTAGGCTCGAGGACCTGGTCAGCAGGTGGGTTCGATACTGTGGAGGTATGGTACACGTGAGCTCTGCTGCGTAGGCTCGAGGACCTGGTCAGCAGGTGGGTTCGATACTGTGGAGGTATGGTACACGTGATCTCGTGCTGCTGCGTAGGCTCGAGGACCTGGTCAGCAGGTGAGTTCGATACTGTGGAGGTATGGTACACGTGAGCTCTGCTGCGTAGGCTCGAGGACCTGGTCAGCAGGTGGGGGGATCGATCGTTCGAGGAGAGCAGCACCTCGCCGTGGCTCGCACATGAACCCAACTCGCTTGCACTCACTTCTCAGCATCGCTGCGTGCATAAACAGGAGCAGCACTCGCTGGCGCGTGCGCTGCACCGCACGCCGCCCGTCAACGGCACCAAGCTTCTCTACTACAAGCTCAACGACTCGTGGGAGCCCAAGCGGCAAGAGGTGCCACGCGCGGCTCGGTTTCTTTTTTCTCGACGCACGGGTCTGCTCTCTAGGTCCCAAACGGCAAGATGTGGTGCACGGATTGATTCGCCGAGATGAGCCGAGACTACAATGAACTCGCCAGTGGTCGGGAGCTCGGCGCCAGCCGCATGCGCGAGAGAGGAAGCTGCTTCGAGCGCACTCTCAAGCAGCTAGAGCTATGTGGAGGATGGCGCCCGCCGTTTGTTGATGTTGGCATGGAGGAGTGCTTCCTTACCAATCAATTAGGTGGAGCATGGCGCCCGCCGCATACTCCAAGGAGGCCGCGTATGCAGTGCACTGCAACTGGAACAAGGGCAACAAGAAGGGGCGGCGGATGCGCGACCTGCTCTGGTTCATTGTCGGTTATCAAACAATAATGAATGTTTAATAATCAATAGGCGGCTGATGCGCGACCTGCTCTGGTGGCTAGACGAGGCGGACCAGCGGTGCGGGAGTCGGGCTCGCTGGCTGCGGCCCATCACTTTCTTCTCACTTGTGATGGTGGTGATTATCAGGTGCGTGCCGCAGCTTGTCCGGCTGGCTCCACCACTCTCCCCTTGCTGTGACTGTGATTGTGATTCTATTCTTCAAGGTGCGTCCCGCAGTTCGACCCGCTCGAGAATGGATGCCGGCAGTGGTGCGTGCCGATCATGTACTGCAAGGCGCCGATCGCTAGCGCGCACCGGTCCTTGCGTTTGGGAGTTGTGGCCGCATATGGGAAGACGTGGGGAGAGATGGGGAGAGATGGGGAGAGATGGGAGCCGCCACGGGGGTTCCTCGTAGGGTGTGGGGATGCGAGCGAGAGCGCCTCGGTGTTGCATATCTCCCCATATCTCCCCATATCTGCCCATGATGCGAGCGAGAGCGCCTCGGTGTTGCCCGCACCAGCGCGTGCAAGAGATGGTTGATCCACCTCGCCATGCCTGCAAGGCCGACGCGCGGCGCGGCGAGCCGGGCTGCGAGTACATCGCTTGCGACGCGATGCGCTCGAAACGCGAGATGAGCCGAGATTGCCCGAGATTGCCCGAGGTTGTCCGAGATCGCCCAAGCTTGCCTGCGACGCGATGATCCAGACGCGCGCCCAGCGCGGCGCGAGACGGAGGTGAGGCAGCCGCCGTTCACACCCGCGCTTATGAGCAGGCGCGCCGCCGTGGCACGAGATGGCATTTGGCGGGTGCACGAACGAGGCGGAATCGACGGCGCTCAACGTGAGCAGCGGCAGGCCCCGCCACGCCGCCCACCACGCCCACTGGATCCAGCGGCACCGCCTCGGGCGCCACGGCGGGGCGGCGGAGGTGGCGAGGGGGCGGAGGGCGGCCGAGCGGAACGACGGGCGAAGACTGCTGTAAATCGATCGTGGGGGCGCGTTTTTTTTGCGAACAAACAACTCTGGATCGGATGCGCCGCATTTCGTCTAATGCGTGGGCGACGTAGCTCTGTAAGGGAAACGGCTTATTGTACGCCGCGCCTTGCAGCCGCAGATCTGCTGCCGCGCGGAATGGCGTCGTCGGAGCTCCTCTCGTGGGAGAGCCTCGTTCGCGCGGGCCGCCTCTCGCGTGCCCTCGACAAGGAGGACCCCGTGAACGCGCCCGCACTGCGCAAGCTACGGATAAGCGGCCTCTTGCCGGCGGCGGAACCGTACACGCTGCGCATCTGGATGCCGTGAGTGAACACTCCCAGATAGTCCCTCTGTCGATCGTCGCGCGCCCCTCCCGCCATCGGGACCAGCGCGATGCCGTGCCTCCGGATTCACCCCGCGCTCGCCTCGTCGCATCTGCGTCGCATCAGCCAGGAGCCTGCCGGCGACATGTCTATAGACATGTCCACGGCGTGTCCGTCCGCAGGTGCTCCTGCGGCGGCTGCGTGGTACCGCTTAAGATAAAGGCCGGCTGTCCCCGCACCACATGCGTCCTCGTCTGGAATGAGGTGACTTCCGAGAGTAGTTCCAAGAAGCTCCCACCGCTCGAGGAAACTCGCGAATGCCAGCTCGGTTCCCGTGCCACCCCCATCCCTTCGACGTCGGACGTTCCGTCTCCGCTCACAGGATACCAAGAGGTGCAAGCTCGATCTGAGCGGGCTCGCACCCACAGCAGCTGACGCGCCGGCGCCAGCAGCAGCCGCGGCTGTGCCTGGCGGCACGCAGCCCCCACCTACGTGCAACGCCACGGAGGAGGGTGCCGCTCCGTCATTGGCAGCATTCGCCGTGCGCGAGGCTGGCGATGTCGGCGGTGCTAGCGAGATCGACGGAGGCGGCGGAGGTTGCCGCGATGATGGTGGAGGGCGAGTGCCCAGGGCGGCAGCAGCATCGGAGTCAACAGTGGCAGAGCCTCTGGTGGCGGAGGCAGAGGGGCTTAGGCTGCACTTGTCCAACAACAACCGCACCGGCTACAGGGGCGTTCACAAGCACTCCTGTGGCCGTTTCCAGGCGCAACACAGTGTGGGCGGGAGGGAGGTCTACTTGGGCACCTTCGACACGGAGGTGGAGGCGGCGGTGGCCTATGCGCGGGCGGTCGGCGAGCCCACGGCAGTGGTGGCGGAGGCGGAGGGCCTGCGCTTGCACCTCTCCAGCAACAGCACCGGATACAAGGGCGTGTTCAAGCACCACGATGGGCGGCGCTTCCGTTTGCAGCGTTTCGTGGGCGGAAAGGCGATTGGCTGCGGCACTTTCGACACGGCTGTGGAGGCAGCGGTGGCCTACGCACGGGACGTCGGTGAGGCGGCGGGCGGGGCGGCGGCATCGGATTCGAGCGCGACGCTGAACCCACATGCGGCGTTTTGGGCGACAAAACAGCGCTGTGACCGCGAAGTGGCGGTGGACATGCTCCCATGATGCCGACGCGGCGCCGGAGTGGCCGGCGCTGCTCGCCGCGACCACGACGGCTACTCTGATACTCCGGGCCGACCCGTCCTACCCGACGGTGGCACTCTTCCACGTCTCGCTCACGCTGAGAAAAATTCTATGACTATGGTAAGGTAAGGTAAGGTAAACTTCTCCACACACACGAGGTGGTGGGGCAAGGGGGGGGCATCTCCACGTCTGACGACAGGAGCCCCACGGCATTCAAAGTGCAAGGCCCAGTGCGCGTGGGTGAGCGGTGTGTGTGTGTGTGTGTGTCATGATGTCTTCTGGCGGGTCCTGGTCCATCACACTCGGCTCGGGTAGTCGTCCAGCTAGCAGTTGCTCCATCGCCTCCCATTCCTCGTCGCTCTCCCTTCTTCCTGCGCACCTCTTCGTCGCCCCAGCAATGGCGCGTACAGCGAGCGCCTGGGCTTCGCACTCTGCGGTGTGGGCGAGTGTCCGCCTCCTTGACTTCGGTGGCGTCCATCGTAGCGCCTTGAGCACGTCCGCCGCGCCTTTCCTCATCTCCCGGTAGTGCTCCCTCCTCTCTCCCTTCACCGCCTCGCACTCGGCGCATAGGACGTGCCTAGTGTTAGCTATTGTCCTGCAACATCCAGGATGCCAACAACCTTCAGCCCCATCGGCACACGCTCCTCCTCCCTCCTCGTCCCACCCGTCCTGCCACGCCTCTGCCTCTAGGCTGGCCCTCCATCGCCTCCCGTGCTCTATACCTCGGGTCTGTCCCGTCCGCATGCCGTGTACCAGCCTTAGCCTCGCCTTCTCCCCGCAGGCCTCGGGCTGGCGCTGGGTCGATTTTGGACTATGTACGGCGCGTGCAGCAGAGTCACCGACGAGTCGGTCCGCGCGACTCCTCGTGTCCCGTACCGTTCTCACACATCCATAAACTCACTTTGGCCTCACTGAAGCGATGCCTGAATCCTTAATCCTCGGATTTTAGATATTAGGACGCTGCGGACCCTCTACTTAAAATAGGGCACGCCCCGGGCCCCGGGCCGAGCACCGCGCTTAAGGCTTCACGCTCGCCACCGCACGCTGTGTTGGGTCGCTCAGGACAGCTCTCTCCCCACAGCACACACCACCCCGACCCCTTCTCTGTAAAATATCCTAGGAAGCGGCCGCTCCGGACGTGCTCACGTAGCCACACTAACGTACAATTCATGGCGCTCCGCTCTCTCCGGCGCGAGAGCCGAGACGCGTGAGCCGAGGACTCCGCGTGACGCAGTCGACGCGGCGGCAAAGGAGCGACTCGTGGAGACGCTCGAGCGCAGAGCGACTCCCTGCAGCTCCCCCCGTGGTCCGACTGCACAGCATACCCCACCTCGGACCACGTATTATGAGCCACGACGTACACTCCCACTCTCTGCTTTGTGCCACGACCGCCCCCCATCTCCCGCGCCCGTCATCCGAGTACGCGAGGGCGAGGCCCCCAACCTCCCGCGCCCGCCTGCGCCCCCGCGTCCGCCTCCCACTCCAGCTGCAGCGCGGCCATGGAGTAGGCCGCGGAGTTGGCCTAGAGCCTCGGGTGGCCTCGGGTGACCTGGGGTGTGATCTCGGGGAATCTCGGGTCGAAGTCCTCCTGTGGCAATGCAAGTCAGGCCTGCTCCGCACGCAGAGCGGCACGTCGCGCCTCCTACCCAGAGGTGACCCGAGATCGCCCGAGATCACCCGAGATCGGCCGAGATCGCCCGAGATCGCCCGAGATCGCGCCTCCTCGTCCCTGGCGGCGGCGTCATCCAACGCCCTGCGCAGCTCAGCCGCGTAATCCTCCTCCTCCTCCTCCTCCTCCTCCTCCTCCTCCTCCCCCTCCCCCTCCTCCGCCGCCGCCGCCGTGGGTGCACTTGCCCTTGCGAGGCCTCCGCCAGACTTGCCTCCGAGCCCGACTGCGCGCAAGGCGCGTAGCAGCGCGCCCGCCGCCGGCGCGGCGTCCTATTCACACTCGCGCGGCGGCGTCCTCTGTGAAGACGCCGTCGAGTGGCTCGGCGCCTCCCAGATCTCCCCAGATCTCCCCCTACCCCCCCCTTGCCCCCCCTTAACTCCCCCCTTCACTCCCCATATGCCGTTGAGACGATCGGACAGGCTGATCGGCTAGGACCACTATCAGCGCAGGTAGCATGTGTCGCGAAAGAGGGTGTTTGTTCTTGCACTCCCAGCCCCATATCTCCCCGTATCTCCCCGTATCTAGCGGCGCGGCGCCTCCTCGCTCACGCCGAGTGCCCCCTTGGCCTCCAGCAGCGAGCGGCGCCTGTCGGTGGCGGCACGACCCCCGCCCCCACCTCCGCCCCCACCCCCACCTCCGCCTCCGCCTCCGCCTCCGCCTCCTCCTCCTCCGCCTCCCCCGCCACCTCCCCCTCCCCCTCCCCCACCGCCACCGCCACCGCCGGCTAACAGCCTGTCGGGTAGCCAGCCCCGGCCCTCCCCCCCCTCCTCCTCTACCACCTCCCCCTCCTCCTCTACCACCTCCCCCTCCTCCTCTACC
>NW_005197273.1:307182-310361 GCF_000372725.1 Emiliania huxleyi CCMP1516
GCCGGAGGGGCGGGGGGGTTTCCCACATCGCAAGGGCCTCGAGATGGACAATTCTCGGCCCATCCCTTGGTTATCTCTCCCCCACGGGACATGTGGTCTTCCGGGCCTTCTTCCGCTTCCGCCGCCTCCTCCCGCCTCACCGCCTCCACCGCCTCCGCCGTCTGCGGCTGGGAAGCAGCCCTCCGCCGCCTACCTCGTTATTGTTATCACTGATTACTGGTTACTGATTACTGATTCATTACTGACAGGAAGCAGCCCTCCTGCCTCGTCATTGTTATCACTGATTACTGATTACTGATTACTAATTCATTACTAACAGGAAGCAGCCCTCCCTCGTCCCAAATCTCAACGACTACTGACAAGGACTGATATGCTGTGGTGAACTCACCCCCCCCCCCCCCCCCCACCCCCTCCGGCACCTAGCATACCCTGGCCCCTTGGCGGTGAGCGAGCAGGCGCCTCTCCCTCTCAGCGGCAAGGGCGGCCCCAAGCACCTAGCGCAGTACACCAGCCCTGGGCGAGGAGCGTCCTCAGAAGCAAGCCGAGGCGGCTCACAGCTCGTCTCGCCTCTCTAGTAACTCCATCGGGTCGCCGGCCTCGTACTGCCTGCAGGGGCATGTCTCGGACATGTCGTGGACGTGTCCCGGACATGTCATGGCTCCCTTTGCCGGCCTCGAGCGGCGCCTCGCCCGCCGCGCCGCCTAGGAGACCCAGAAAATGAAAGGAGCTCGGGGGCACGGGACGCGCCACTGACGAAGCACAAACGCCAGGCTACAACACGGGAAGCAGGCTACAAACACGCGGAGGCACGCTGGAGAACCAGACACTCTGGCACGGTCATGGGCGGGTGTGAATAGGCAGGTGTGAATAGGCAGCTGTGAATGGGCGGCCTCTGACCTTGCCCGCGACCCGTGCACCAATAACAATTGACAATGACCGACTAATCAGGCCGCCTCCCCGCGCACCACTCACATGATTAATTAATTAATCTCCACTAGTTGACTATAATCAGGCCGCCTCCCGAACCGTGCACCAGTCAGGCGCATGGTCTAAGCACTTGCACTCCGCCAACCCTCCTCGCTCTAGCTCTCGGCGATCTCGGCGATCTCGGCGATCTCGGCGATCTCGGCGATCTCGGCGATCTCGCGGCGAGCTCGAGTGATGGCTCGCACGCACCTCCTCCTCCTCCTCCCTCGCCCTCCTCTCGGCCTCCGCCGCCGCCTCCTCCGCCGCCGCCTCCCTCTGCGCCGCCTGGGGTGAAACCATCGGAGATCGCCCGAGATCTGGCGAATTTGCCGATCCCCGCCTGCGCCCCCACCTGCGCCCTCTGCGCTTGCACGGCGGCGGCGGCGGCGGCGGCGCCCCGGGACCAGTCGAGGCCGGCGTACCAGCTGCCTGAAACGAGAGGGAAGGGACATCTGGGCGACGGTTCCCCCACTGGTCGAAGAGCCGGCGTGCTTTGGCCCGTCTCTCCGCGAGCGCGCACCAGCTGCTTGAGCACCTGTGGATTCGGGAGGTCAGGGCGCCGGGTGTGTGCTACACAGAGCACGCGAAAGGCTGACTGACTCGCAACTACAAGAGCAGACGCCTCCTCGGCTTGCACGCGGATCGCAAGCGGGCGGCCGCGCTGCCGGCTCGGCTGCAGCAGGCCCGACGCGCGGACGTACGCGCGGATGATCTCTTCCGATTTCAGCGCCGCAAAGTCATTCTCCCACCGAGAGACCTGCAGTCCAGCAGCAGTGGGCAGTCTCTCGGTGGCAGCGGTTTGCCGGTTCGTTGTGGGAGCGAATTGCCTGCCGGGTTGTCAAACGAGATTGGCTTTGGTTGGGGTCGTCAATTGCGATGTGAATTCTCTCACTGGTGCTTGGGCGGATCGCGGAGGGAGTGGAGTGCCTCCGAGTCGAGTGCGCCGCCGAGCAGGTTCGGGAAGGCGTCCTCGAGAGAGCGTAGCAGCGAGACGAGGCCTTGGCCGGCGGCCCAGTGGGAGGCGACTTGCGCTGCAGAGGCACGAGTGCACGCTTCTTGCAGCATTTCGACACGCTAACAGCTGTGCCACAGTCTGTGCCTCTCTCGGTGTTCTCGAGGGCGGCCGCTCAGCGGAGGTCACTGACCCACACAACTTTGGGGAACCCGGAGCCGCCCCGTCGGAGGCTGGGCTACCCGAGGGGGGGCGAAGGAGGGGAGGTACCGCGAGGCGACAGCGGGTCTGTCGGCGAACCGGAAGGCCAAGACCGGAGGGCCCCGAGTGCGACCTGGAGTCAATTGTCGGAGGGGGTGAGAGTCGAGCTGACTCGGCCTCTACGAGTGGAGTCGGGACGTACGAGCTCACCGGGGGTAGATCCGTCGCGGCGGCAGCCGGACCACCGTGATCTACGACAAGGAGGGCCACGCCTCCCCGAGCTCGATGGATGAGGAGCCGGCGGAGGGGAGGGGCGAGCCGAGAACGATAGAAAGGCCGCGGGTGCGGGCGCGATTCGTCGACCAAGGAGAGCTGGCCCGACCCCCTTGGAGGGGAAGCGACATGATCCAATGCCGCCGTCCTCGCCCGGGGAGTCGGGCACGGGATCGCCGTCGGCAGGGTCAACGGAATCAGGCAGAGAGGACGAGACGGCAGCGGGGCCGGCCACAGCCAAAAAAGGCTAGGAGGGGAGGTCGGGCCCCGCGCCCGTCGGACAACCATCGGAGAGCGAACAGGAGGGTGAGCCCGGGGGAGAGTGGAGCCCCCGCCGGAGTGGAAGACGAGGACCCCGCGAGAAGGGGGCCCTGAGCGGTGATGTCGTGTGAGAATGTGTGTCGTGTTCGTGTCTGGTGTCCATTATAGCTCCGAGTACGTAACGCCCGCCGGGCGAATACAATTGCCTGGTCCTATCGCCAAAAGGCCCTGCTCCTCCTCTTGTCTGGCAGCAAACGCAAGCTGCGGCACACCACAGGCCGCGTTGGCGCAGAGGAGGTCTACCCGCGGCGCAGCAAGCCTCAACGCGCCTACCCGTGGCATGCCGCCGGATCGGGCCAAGACTAAGGCTGCAGGATTCGGCCCCGCCTGCTGCGAGTGCCCTCCCGTTGAGGTATCCATCGTATTTACAGTGGGGCTAGCGCGTCGGCAGGATCCCCAAAATTGTAACCCCCCCAAATTGAATTCGACCGCCCAAAGCTGCCCCCCCCCCCCCCCTTAAACGTAC
>NW_005197273.1:310546-331345 GCF_000372725.1 Emiliania huxleyi CCMP1516
TCACTGCTAGCTTGCTGCCCCCTGCCGCAGGCCGAGCTCGTGGTGCGGTGGCAGCTCCTATCGGCAACGATGGGCGTGCCGCCGGCCCCGCTCGCCTCTGTGGCGCAGCTGCACTCTTCGCTCGTCGCCACTGAGCAAGCAGCGGCAGCAGTAGCAGATGCAGCAGCGACAGCAGCAGCGGCAGCAGAGGCAGCAGCGGCCGCAGGAGCCGCAGCAGCAGCAGCAGCAATAGTGCAGCTTGCGCCGTCCCACGGCGCGGCGCCCTCTATCCCTCAGACGAGTGCGGACGCCTCCGATGACCCCGCCGCCCGCCGCTTCGGCACTCATCCTCACTCACTGCCGCCCTCGCCCCCGCCCGCGGGGAATCACGCGATGCCTTCCCAAGGCCTCGGAAACGGTTGTGGCGCTCTGATCCTCGGTCTTGCAGCCGCCTGCCTCCAGAAGGCTGATCTCTTCTTCTTGTTCGTAATGTTGGAAGTCATCCTGTGGGTGATGGCATGGTGGAAGGGCGAGGCGCGAAAGGCAGCTCAGCTGGGTAGTGTCCTCCTCCTTCTATCCCACCTAGTCAGGGTCGCCATCGCTTGCACAAGTGATCCGATCCAGTTCGAGAAGGAACTAGAGAGATGGGTGAGCGCCCCGCTCCAGGTGCTCGCATTGGTCACAATCAGCATATGCGCCGGGGGTCTGCTGGCAGCGTTACCCGGCGTCTCTGTCAGGCTGCGGCTCGGGTGTCTTTCGAGTTTTGAGGCCCTACGGCTGGTTGCTGCCATCATCATTGTCCAGCGAACTGGCAACCTTTGGCATCTGCGACAGCCGATATTGCTACTCAGCGTAACGCTGACCTCGTTTTCAGCCTTTTTCTATTACGGGATAGGTATCAGTGATAGGGGGCATAGGAGATTAGGGGTAGTGTGGCCGGTAAATTAAAAAAATGCAGATCCTCATTGGCGCGGATTTGTTTTTGTACGGCTACGGGGTGTGAGCTACGGCTCTAGACCTAATGTGTGGCCTACGGTACCCACAGCTTGTACGCGATTCCAGGGCAGGGGGGAGTGAGGAGAGAGAGCGCCGTCAATTTAAAAGCTCGATAGCAGAGCTCTCCCCGCTCACATGGCGCCCGCAATCCGTAAGGCAACTCAGCACACGCGTCTCTTCAGACTTCACCGGACACCGCGACCGCCCCGCCCAGGCGGCCTGCGGCGTCCTCCGACCGTAAGGTGCGCCCTCATCATGTGCGGCATCGTGTTGACTTGTGCGGCGAGGACCACAGCGGCGACCCCTGCCTCACACTCCAGCCTCACGTCTTCATCACGTGCGTGCCGCGCACCTTGCGCGGCATCCCGTCCCGCCTGCACCAAAAGCGCGGCAGCCATGTGTGTCAGCGAGTCGCGCCTCCCTGCGAGCGTGCGCGCCTGGGGACGCTAGACGAGAGACACGCTCCTCTCGGCTCCTCCCGGCTCTCTCCTCTCTCGGCTGGTCTCGGCTCGTCTCCGCCTCAGCGCCCTCAGGCTCACGCGCATCCGGCTGCGGTTCTTCGCATTCTCAAAGATGGCCCGCTGCAGCGCGGCGATGACGGGGTACACGTCGGTGCCTATAGCAATTAACAGTTGATGTGGTTATTCAAGGTGTTGCCTACACGTCGGTGCCTGCGCCGGAGCTATGTGTGCGTGTGCGTGTGTGTGTGTGTGTGTGCGTGCGTGCGTGCGTGCGTGCGTGCGTGCGTGCGTGCGTGCGTGCGTGCGTGCGTGCGTGCGTGCGTGCGTGTGTGCGTGTGCGTGTGTGTGTGTGTGTGTGTGTGTGTGTGTGTGTGTGTGTGTGTGCGTGCGTGCGTGCGTGCGTGCGTGCGGATGGCGCGCCCTCGTCAGAATCCATGCGGAAGGCGTCGTCGTTGTTGTGCTTGAGCGACCACGGCGTGTGCTGGCCGGCGAGGGCGAGGCCTAGGGGGGCAAGGCAAGGGGAGGTACAACCAGCTGACTGTGCGCCTTCGCGGGGTACGAGCGGCCAGTTCTGTCACGCATCTCGACGCTCTTGTACGATCTCGGCTCACGATCTCGGCTCGACCTCGGCTCATCTCGGCTCGATCTCGGCTCATCTCGGCTCGTCTCGCTGCCCGAGCAGCGGAGCTTGTCGTGGCTCGGGTGGAGGGCGGGCAGCGCTTTGTCGCACTGCTTGAAGAAGTCTCGGAGGATGCCTGTGCACCACATCATGTGTGTGAGTTCGCATTGCAGATCGGCGGTCGCACTGCTTGAAGAAGTCTCGGAGTTCCCGGGTCGGAGGCGCACGAGACATGCCCCCACGGATTGACGCACCTGGGTCACAGCAAAAACAATCTCTGCCCAAACGTCGGAGGCGAGGCGTGGCCCAACAGGGCTTTTGACCCACACCTCCGGCTGCCGCGGCCGCCGTGCTCGACGAGCGACGCGTGCGCCGCCACGATCTTGCGCGCGTGCGAGGCGTGCAGCACGTACGCGTGCGAGTCGGTGTAGTTCGAGCACGCCAGGAGCCGCGCCTGGCCTCGAGCAATCTCGCTCAATCTCGACCACACATCTCGATCTCATCTCGACCACATCTCGACCACATCTCCGCCACATCTCCGCCACATCTCCGCCACATCTCGACCACATCTCGATCACATCTCGACCACATCTCGACCACATCTCGACCACATCTCGGCCTCATCTCGGCCTCATCTCGGCCTCATCTCGACCTCATCTCGACCACATCTCGACCTCATCTCGACCACATCTCGGCCTCATCTCGGCCTCATCTCGACCACATCTCGACCTCATCTCGACCACATCTCGACCACATCTCGACCTCATCTCGGCGACGAGGTCTCGGCTACGCAGCCTCGCCGTCGGCCAGCCAGCCACGCCGCGCGTGTGCTCGTGGCATCGCGCCTTGGGGTAGAGCGGAACCGACTCCGTCCATTGATGGCCAGCGCACCCACGCCCCGCGGATGCGTGTGCGTGAGGCGCGGGCAGCGCGGTGCAGCGCACGCCTTCCGGCTGGCCACGTTCACCTCCTGCCCCGAGCCGGCGTTCCCCACGCCGAGCTGCAGCTTAGTCACTCCATCCCGGGCGCGGGTCTGCGCGGCGGCGGCGTGGAGCAGCTGCGGCAGCGTGGCCGCCTCGCCGGGCGAGCTGCCCTGCACGTACTCGACATCGTCCTAGAAAGGCCAAACAACAACACGCCAGTCAGAAGGCGCTGCTCACACCCCACACCGCATCCCAGCACACGTGCAGTCGGCGGGGTCGCCTCGAACACGGCGGCGGCGTGGACGCCGATGCGCTGGAGGCACGGGTGGCACCTCGCGGCGAGGCACCTATACGCATCAGCAAGGCCCCGGGGGGAAAGCCCGCGCTGAGAGAGGGCTCTCTCTGACGGCTGGCACCGGCGTGTGTGGCGAGGTGTGTACTGGATCGCTCGGAGGTGGAAGTACGCGTTGGCGACTTTGTGGCCCGAGCCGAGCCCGGACTTTGCGCGGCCCACGCGATGCCCCTTCTCAATCTGGTTCCGCAGGTTCCCGTACGGCGCGTTGAGCACGAAGAGCGGCTGGTCCGGCGACGCGCCGCCGACCCGGAGCTGCGGCCACGCGGTGCTAGCGAGAGGTGGCTGCGGGCCTGCCGACGAGGCGTTGGTGGAGGGCGAGAGGTAGATCCGGACCGGCGAGCCGTAAACTGGAGGCTCCCACCGCACGTCGAAGTCCTGTGGGTGCATGGGCGGCAACTCGATCCTGCACCAGTTGTCGCCGCCACGGTCGAGCCACGCGCGTAGCCGCGCGCCGCGCTGCGGCGTCGATACGGAGTAGAAGACGGGGAAGGGAGGGGGCGCCTCCCTCATCCTCGATCCTGCACCAGCTCGACGACGAGGCGGCCGATATTATCTCCTGTCCCCGGGAGAGCGGCGGCGGCGGTAGGGGCGACAGGGAGCGCCGTGATCGGATTCACAGACACACTGCGAAGAATTCTACTCGGGTGGAATTCCTCTCTCGAGGTTCTCGAGGTGGATATCCTTTGGCCGCGTTGGGTAGCGAGGATTGGTGTAACCCGAGCCACGGAGGCGTGTTTTCTGGCGGCCGACCGTCAGTGCACGGAGTTGCCACTTCTCCGACTGCCCCGGCTAGTTCCCGAGGTCGTCGGGTGTGACCCCTTCGTCCCCCGAGACCTAGCGCGGGTGGGTTGGAGGGGGCTCGCCCCGTTCCTCCCCATCGGGCCGCGTGAGCGGCCTCGCCTCGCAGATTCGTTTTTCGCGCCTGGGTCAGGCGCGAGGGGCATCCCCCGGGTCGCTCGACCAGCGATCCGAAGAGTGGCCGCTATGCGAGGGAAAGAGCGGGGCCCACGGGGTACGCCTCCGTCCGGCCCCCTCCGAGGGGGGAAGGGAATTGTGGGGTCCCCACGGGCGCCTCAGTTCGGCCCCCCCGAGGGGGGGGAGGGGAGCAAGGGGGTGGGGGGGGTCGGGGCGGGGGGGAGGGGTCTCGGGTTTCATGGGAGGGGCCTCCGTTCAAGCGCTCATCACCGGAGTGAGAGCTGCCTGACGTCTTCCCCTCCTCCCTCGCGGCAGCGAGTAGGCAGCGAGTAGAGAGGGTGGAGGGGCCTCGGTGACAGGCGAGCGCAGTGGCGCGCGCCCAACAGTGGAATTCCTAGAATGGCGAAAGAATTTTACAAACGAACTCCCTCGCACAAGGGCGAAAGAATTTAAACTTACCTCGCACGACTCCTGCGAGGACGGCGAGGCACTTATAGCTCCGTGAGTGTGAGTGAGTGAGTATTCTTGATACGAAACCACGACGACACGCACCGGTCGACTCGCATCGGTTAAGCCCTGGATGGAGCAGTTGCCGCCGACCAGTGCGAGCGCCGCGCCAGTCCCCGCGAGCTGGCCCACCACAATTGCGTTGGCGCCGTCGGGCGCGTCGCGAAAGAAGACGTCGCGGTTCTCTGCAATGTCGTAAGCCAGCAGCGCTGTCGGCGTGCCCACAAGCAGAATGTCGCGACCGAGCGATGGGTCGAGCCGGCCCGAGGCGAGTGACGAAACCTTCCGGTTGATGTTGAGGTAGCGGAGCTCCTCGCCGGGACGCGCCTCGCCTGGGGTGTGACAGAACAGCTTGCCCGCGGCGGTCGCGCACACCAGCGACGGCGTCTTCTGCCCGTCAAACTTGCCCACGCAGACCTGGAGGGGTGTCGACGGGTGAGCCTCGAGCCTCGGCTGGCTCCCCACCGTGCGGGCGTGGCTGGTGCTCTGCGCGCTGCGCTGATCCATCGGAACCGGGCCCGTCGGTCCGTGTGCGCTTGGCTGTCCGGGGATGTTGCTGCATGAGCCTCAGGGCGGGATGCGGGCGGGGAGTGCCACTGTGTGCGCGCACCAGGCCAGGGAGGATTGGCGTCTTGAGCTCCAGCCGAAAGGCCGGCAGCATTGGTGTTTGGAATACGCAGCCCGGTGAGGTGGAGACCAGGACGTGGCCTCAGGCCAGTGCCGCGCACTGCATTAGGGCCGGCCAACCGTCGGCGGCGTTCGTTTCGCGTGGTTTGTCGGAGAAAGAATATACCGAGGCCGTAAAGATATAAAAAAGAAAGAAAACGGACAACCAAAGGGAGGGATGGGAGGACGGCACGCCGCCACCCCGGTGAAGACCGCAAATTCTTTTTCTGGGTACGCCCATGCTGCGAGCTGAGTCGCATGCTACTGGCGGCGTCGATGGGCCTCGGTGCGGCGATCCGCGAGCTCGCGCTCCGGCCGCGCACGCTGCGCTCGCTGGCGGGCTCATCGGTAGCCAGAGCGGCTGCGGCCGCGACCGCCGCACCGCACGACGCCGACGCCGCCTTCATGGACCTGGCGCTTGAAGAGGCTGCGGCGGCTCGCGATGCAGGCGAGGTGCCCATCGGGTCGGTGCTGGTGATGGCTGGCGAGGTTGTGGCGTCCGCGCGCAACCGCGTCGAGGAGCTGCAGGACGCCTCCGCCCACGCCGAGATGCTCTGCATGCGCGCCGCCGCCGCGTCGCACGGCGGGTGGAGGCTCAACGCCGACGCGGCGGGCGACCCGTGCCCGAGCACGCTGTACGTGACGGTGGAGCCGTGTCCGATGTGCTACGCCGCGCTGCACGGCTTCCGCGTGGAGCGGCTGGTGTACGGCGCGCCCAACGACCGCCTCGGCGCTGTGCATGGCGCGATGCGTGCGCCGGCGCGGTCACTGCTCTCCCTCCCTACCTCCCTCTGTCTACCTGCCTCGCTGCCTCTCTCTCTCTCTCTCCCACTCCCCGGCTCACACTTGCTGGCGCTTTCGATCGCTTCGCTTTGCTCGATCTCTCTCTCTCTCTCTCTCTCTCTCTCTCTCTCTCTCTCTCTCCCTCCCTCCCTCCCTCCCTCCCTCCCTCCCTCCCTCCCTCCCTCCCTATCTCTCCCCCTCTCTCTCTCCCCACCCCAGTCGCTGTGAGTAGGTGGAGCACCCCTTCCACACCCTGGAGGTGCAGGGCGGCGTGAGGGAGGAGGCGGCGGCCGAGCTGATGCGAGCTTTCTTCCGTGGGCGGAGGAGGCAGCCCGGCTGGCAGGAGCCGTCCGGAGGCTAATAGGCTCGGTTCGGCGGCACGTTTATCGTTTAGCCTCCTGAAGAGCCGGCCCAGCTCGATTTTCGGCGGCACGTTTTCGGCGGCACGTTTATCGTTTTGATGTCGAGGGCGTCGTACCTGGACCAGCCCGTTGAGGCGATGTCTCCCAGTGAGCCGTGTAATCTGCTGTCTATCGTCGGCTCTCGCTGTTGGCCGTAGTTTGACAGAAGAGAAATTTAGCACAGAAACTTTTCATTTCATGAAACACCCAGACACGAGACAGGCCGAAAGCCCAAAACGCACTTGGGCTCTCTCGTGTCTCAAGTGGGAGCTGGCCCCAAGACCGACTGTCGCTCCGACGTCCGACTCGCCGAGCGCGAGCCGCGCCCGCTGCTGCCGCCAGACGGACTCTCGTCGCCCAAAAAAGCGGGTCGTCGTTGTTACCCGCTTGGATGAAAGAACTGCGAGAGACACATCAGCGTCAGCACTCAACGCGCTCAGCGGCGGGGCCGCCGCCTGGACTTACTCGCAGCAGATGGGCCGCACTCCGAACAGCACCCGCCGTCCTCCCAGCAGTGGATCCTTCAAGCAGTAGCCATCTGCGCCGCACAGGCAGCACGGGGGAGGAACTGGCGCGATCATCTCTTCCGGCGAGTACCCAATCTCGCACCCGGGTTTGACCGTCGGGCAAGAGTCTGCCTTGCAGCATGCCGGCCACCCGTCGATGTAGCAGGCGGTGTCGGGCGCGTATGTGCAGTAAGACGCGCCGACGAGACCCTGCAGCCCACGCCTGCGTTTCGTGGGGAATTGGCGTCCAGAGAAGGCCAGGCCCAGGGAGGGTGTCGACTTCAGAGAAGGTCAGGCTCAGGGAGGGCGGAGAAGGCCATGCCCGGCAGCGGCCACGTGTTCGAACGTGTCCCGTTTTTTTGTGAAGAGACGGATGGTCACTACGCACCTGGCGGCGGTGGCAGGCTTGGCGCCCGCGGTGTCTACCGGCGCTCCGAGGACGGCGGCGAGGGCGAGAGCGGCCGCGATTGGCATTACGGCTGTCGATGAATACGCTCTGCGCCGACGGTCGCGTGACTCTAAAGGGTAAAAGTTGGGCGGTCTGACGCGAAAACGCGGCGGGCGGCAGGGGGGGGGGGGGGCAGGCGGGCAAGGGAGGAGCTTGCCCTATTGGAAGAGCACCGTTGGACCACGAGCACGAGGTCCTTTTGCTTAGTTAGTTACAAAAACTGTTGATGCAACAATCAATGCTTCTCTTGCGCGCATCGCCATATTTAAGAGAGACTCTTCTCCATGATGCCTGCGGCATCCAAGGCCTCAGTTAGAGCTCTAGTGCTCGGGCTCTCTTGCTTTTGTGCGCTTGTGATGTGGAGTGGCCGCGCGCCACGCGTAGACCGACGCCCACCCCTGCGGACGGACGGAGTCGGAGAAGAGCCTGCAGAGGTCCTCACGGGGAGAGGTCCTCACCGACGTAGAGGTCCTCACACCAGACAGATGTAGAATTGCCGCTGACTGTCCTGACGAGCGGAATCGTGAATGTGATCTCCTCTCCTGGATCGATGTATGCTACATGTAGATTTGGGGTGAATGGTGTATGGTGCGTGAGTGAGTTGCATCGCCTTGTTGTCTGCGATTGAATTCTTCCCACCTGGAGCACTTGGCGTCCCGAAAATTCTTTTTCTTGATCGAACAAGCTAGCAGCGCGGGAGAGAAGAGCCTGCAGGACCTCACCAGATGTAGAAATTTAGGCGGATGAGCGGGTCCTTTTTGTGTTTTATTATCTTCCAGTCGATGAGATACTTCTTGTCCTCGCCGCGTCGCTCGTCGCGTCGTCGGCAGTCGACGTAGCTTGCTACACACAAGCCGGGGCCTGGTGCACGCTGCAGAGGCAGTGCAGAGGTCCTCACTTCTAAGAGGTCCTCACACCCAGAGGTCCTCACGGAGAGGTCCTCACCAGACCTCTCGCCTCGCCGCATCAGAGCCCTGTCTTCTATCTGGCCGAGCGTGTGGGAGCGCCTGTGCGTTGTCAGCTGTCGTTGCTAGACAGTACATACTCCTGGTGCGCCGCAAGATTCGTTCGCGTTCCGAACCGCTGTTAGGGTGCCCACAGGGCCCAAAAAAAGAAAGAAAAAAGAAATGGGCCACCCCCGATCGCAGCACTTTGTGTTGGCCAGTCGAGAAATTGAGAGTGTGACTAGGAGGGTGGGACGCTGGGGATTCTCAAAGGTATACCCTTGGAATGGCCGGATCCAGCCTTAAAAGTACGAGATCGCGCGCGCTTCGCGCGCTGCACCGCCTATTCTCCGCGGCTGTGTGACGACGCGTGCCGTGTACCAGCAGAGTTGGGCGCGCGCGGCGCGACGGCGCCCGCGAGGGAAGGCGCGGGTGCAGCGGCCGCCGGCGGCCGTACCGCCCGCCAGCCGGCGCAGCAGCGGCCAGCGCAGCGGCCGCCGGCGCAGCAGCCAGATCAGCCGGTGCGCGCCTTGCGAGGCGAGTACTGCCGCCCGGCAGCCTTGAGGCGGCCGGGCGGCAGTACTCGTTCGAACTTTGCGAGCCGTGCGCGCGCCGAGGCGCCCGCGGCGCGCGCCCGCCCGGCTGCCAGTAGGAGGCGGCGCAATATGGCCTATAGTACAGCCCTTAGGAGGAGGAAGAGGCTGGCTGGCAGTGCTGTATGCCGCCGAGGGGCAGTTTTGGGGTGCTGACCCACGCCCAGCGGGCGTTGCAGAACGCGTCCGCAGCCGGGACAACCCGCCCCCCCAGCCAAGGCCGGTCGAAGCCCACTTGAGTGCAGCCATGAGGAGTCCTCTTGGTGCTCCTGGCGGCCGTTGGAATGGCGAGCGCGCGCCGAGGGGGGGGGGGGTCTTGCTTGCTCCACACCGAGCGCCATCGGTCCGGACCGGTGCACTCAATGAGGGGAGGCCTGCACAAGGTCTGTGCCGCGGGCGCTCGGCGCCCAAGTGCAGTGTCACGCTCGCGCTGGAGCGGGTCACAATGGGAAACCCTCGTTTCCTATGAACTCGGTCCCCCAACGGAAGAGGCCTCGCTCCTATTGGAACTGGCCAACATCAGATTTGCCTCGTGCGTCCCTTTTTGAGTCGCAAAGCTATTTTCTTTTGGGTCCTGTATATGTGTTAGATTTATTTTGTGCTGTTTTCCTGTGTGCAGCTTCATCACGTTCGTTTTCTTTTTACGCAGAATGAATGGAATTCTTTTTCCTGTGCCTTTTGTGGTGCTAGTTCGTGCCAGTCTGCTGTGAGAGGGGCTTGTGTTCGTAGAATTCTTTTTCTTGCTCAGCTGGGCGCTGCCACGGCCGGTTAGCACGGCCGGTTAGCTCTCATGAGCGCCCGGGCCGCCTCGCTCGTGAGCCTCGCGATAATCTGCTCGTGCTCGGCCTTCTCGTGGGAGCACGACGCCGACCACCTCATCGAGTCGGCGCTCAACATCACTCGCGGCCACGGCGCGGGAGCACACAGCCGCGATCTCTACCTCCCACTCGCCGTCACTGTGCTGGCTCCGCCGTTTCCGCAGCTCGACGCGCCGCCCGTCCCACTCGACCCAGCCCGCGATGTGTCTGGCCCGTACTCACGTCCGCAGGAGGCGAGTGCGCGATCGGCGTCGGGTGCGGCGTCGTGGCGGGATGGCTCTTCCGGAAGCTGCAGGCTCGCCAGCGGCCTCGCACCGCCCGCCGCGCGCACGAGCCTCCGCCCATCGTTCGCCTGTGGGCCGCTTTCCCTCCGCCCCCGCTCCTCTGTCTCTGGCCTGCTCCTCCCAAACCCTCCCTTCGCGCAGCAGCAGAGCAGTAGCACACAGACAGTCGCCGCCCGCTCTCCTCTAGGAAGGCTCTAGGACGGTTCTCTCTAGGAAGGACAGGTCGCCTCCCGGTCTCCTCTCCTCCGCGCGTCGAGCCGGCCGCCTGGCAGGAGCACCCACCGCCCCCGCGCTTGCGTGCCGCAGGGAGCCATCGTGACTGCGGCGGTGGTTGGCGCGCTTGGGACAGGGCTTGCGCTACACCAGAACTGGGTGAGGCCTCTTGGCTGCAGAATCAGCCAGTCAGTCTTAGACAGGTCCTAGCACGGACGGCGAGGCACACGCACACACGCGGAGCACACACGGGGCAGACACACACACGAGGCGGTGTGTGCCATCTCAGCAGAGGGGTTGGCCATCTCACGAGAGGGTTGGCGGTCAGTGCGGCGTCAACTGTACACAGCAGAGAATGAATGAGTGACGCGCCCTTTACTGCACCGAAGGTGACGCCCGATGGCGTGCACGCGGGCGCACGCGTGGCGGTGCGAGCGCTGCAAGAGACGGCGCGCCACTGCATTAGCCGCGCGCGCGCCCCAGAGCCTTCCGAGAACCTTCCGAGAACCTTCCCAGCGCCGTCCTACCACCGCACCACCACTCCTTCCTAACACCTTCCTACCACCTTCCGCACCTTCCTAGCATCTTCCTACCACCTTCCACGATCCTCCGCAGGCGAGCGCGCACGCCGGCTCGCTCGACATGGACGGCGACGGCAGCCTCACGCTCGAGGTCTCCGCCACCGCCTCGCGGAGATTACCCGAGATTATCTGTTGTGGCAGCCGGACAGTGGGGTGCCCACTGGGTGCCCACTGGGTGCCCATTGGGTACGCTTGGGGGGGGGGGGGGGGCACAGGGCGCGGCACGGACGGCGCACACAAACGGCAGGCTGCAGGACACGGGGGAGGCACAGTAGTGACGCGGGGGAGTCTAAGCGATGGCGGCCTCCTCCGGACACACCCGGACACGTGCCTGCTCGAGTTGCGCTGCTCACGCGCGGTGGTGTGAAGACACGGCGCGAGACTCTTCTCTCCCACACCCCGGCTCCTGACGCGTCGTGCCGTGCGCCCTCGCCACCCGTCCTCACACGCCTAGTCACACGCCCGCTGGCCCCTGTAAGCGGTGTTGTTCCTGCCGCAGGACTCGAAGCTGATGGGCTCCAAGGTGGCGCCCTTTGTGCAGCGGCACCCGGGCTTTGCCGGCGGCGTGGTGGGCGGCCTGGCCTTTGCGCAGCGGTTGCTCTAGCCGCTCCCATGCATTAGGCGTATTCCCTAGTTTTCTGTGTTGATGTCTCCCAACCCCCCTTCCCGCTCTTTGCGCTTCTGCCTTCCCCCCGATCAGCGGCTTTTCGGAGTTTCGCCTCGTACACCGTATACCGACATACTCTGTACCTTAAGGTATACATGTATTCACCTTATTCCTTAGTGTTCTCTGTCTCAAAAAAGGCAATTTTTTGCATTTTGGTGCTGGTAGACCCCCAAAAACAAGGCGCGCGCAGCGCGCCCATGTGTGCGCCGCAGGCGCCCCAAGCGGCGCGGAGCGCCGCCGCAGGCGGCGGCGGACAGCAGTTGCGCGAAATTAAACGCCATTTTCCGTTCCGCGGTTTTGCCACTAACTCACTCCCTGAGCTGCATCTTCGGAGCTGGCGGTCGTGTGGCCGTCATAGCGCTTAGCGGCGAGGCGCGGCCGCGCCGGCCGGGGCAAGGGGGGGCGACTCTCGCATCTCCACGCCCGGGACACGGGCAGGAGCCCCAGGGCATTCAAAGTGCAAGCACCGGCCCGGTGCCGTGGGTGAGCAACCTGCACCCCACTCCCTCCCTCCCAGACACAACCCGCACACAACCCCCACAGCGTGGACGTCTACATGTTCAGAAACACCATTGAGCAAGCAGCGAGGCGAGGGTGAAGGGGTAAGGGGCTGTGTGGGGCAGATGAATCTTCATCTGACTACTCCATCTAGCCTGGTGGGTCTCGCAGGAGGGGGGCAGAAGGTAAGATATTGGTGAGGCCAGCTAGTCGGACACCCTCCCACCGTCGGAATACTCCTCAGAGCGGTCGGTGTCCTCGTCGTCGTCCTCGCCCGACGCGGAGGTCGGGCGAGAGGTCTGCATCACCTCGTCGGCCGTGAACCCCCACAGGCAACTATGTGTACAACCACATCAGCGGGCCCAAGCACCGCATCGACGTCGCGATCGCCGCGGGCGACAGCGCCGCGGGGCGCTCGCTCCCTCACGGATTGGTTGGCCAAAGCTTCTCGACGCCCGGTCAGCGCAATGGCAAGCGGGACGGGTACCCCAGGATAGTGGGGGAAATGGCTCCGCTCTTCTGGGCAGGTGTGCACCAAAAGTGTTCGGTAGACCAGCCTCTCGGTACACGCCACGGCCCCGGGCTAGGCCCAATGCGTCCGCTACCACGCTCCAAACATGCGCATTCTCCTGCTGCAGGTCGCCATCAAGGAGCCGTCCTCGTCGTGTACGTCGTGCTGCCGTCGCGTGTACCGAGATGCCTCGCAACCGAGGCCTCGGCCGAACGGGCAAGAAGCATAAGAAATCAGCCAACGACAACATCCACAGGCAGCCCAAGGCGACCACCGAGCCCACGGTCGCCACCGAGGCGCCGGAGCCGCTCGCCGCGCCCGACACCTCGCCGGAAATGGAGGTCGAGCCGGCAGCGCCCGACGCGCAGGCGCTCGCGACAGGTGCGGCTGCTCGGCGACGTCGAGCGTGGTGCCCGACGGCTCAGGAGCCTTCTACCATAAACCACTACCACGGCTGCCACCGTCGGCGCCTTCGCTCGAGCTCTCCGAGGCCGCGTTCTGACCTCGTGCCGCTGTTGTCGCTACAGCAGCGACGAGGGCCGCGGCAAGGGGTGCAGCGGCGACGGGCGGGGGGGAGAGGCGCGGCCAGCTACCGGGTCGTTGCCCCCGCCCACCGCGCCGGGCCCCTGCACCCGGAGGCGGCTTGCGGCAGCCTTCCCGTGTCTCCGTGCGACCCGCTTGGGTAGCCGGCCATGTGTGGCCCGCTGCCGGAAAAAATCCGGGGTTTAGCTGGCGTATCTCGGGCCCACTTTAGAGCCAGGGCATGATCTTAGGTGTTCTGGATAGCCCACAAGGGTCTTCTTTGGCATGGTAGCGGTGGTTTTGCGCGAGGCGTTCATTCAAAAATCACCATTTCCCCCACTACCCAGGACCGCTGGCACCGTCACCACAAGCGCGCAGGCCGAGGGCGCGATCGAAGGCAGCGCCGCCTTGTACGAGCTGCCCTCGCCCTACGCCACGGGATTTGCCTTCTCCTGCTTCGACGCGGAGGAGCAGGTGTCAAACTGTAGAAGACAGAAGGAGATTGGAGCCAAGTCCAGGCGCCGGTGATGCTGGCGGCGGTGCCAGCGCTGGTGCTTGTGCCGGCTCGGGTAGCTAGAGGGGCCCCTCTCAAGCCACGAAACCTGTTTCGCAGGCGCACCCCGAGGCCGGCCTCCCGGCGGGCGGCGAGGCTTCGGCTACTGAAGACGAGGCGGCATGAGAATAGAGACCGCGAGGGCCGCGGTGGGTCTGCAGTGTCAGAGTGGCCCCGCCCTACTCCGAGGGTGACTGACAAGTCGGGGCACTCTTCTTGTTGCCCCCGTGAATTGTGGGCCTTGCACTTCGAATGCCATGGGGTTCCTGCCCGTGTCCGGGTGTGGAGACTCCTGCGCGCAGGGTGAGTTCGGGAATTCTTTTTGGCCTTTGTTAGTGCCAGTGCGCCCGTGCCAGCGTTGCGCGGCTGGTAAAATTCTAAAATAGTGCCAGTGCGCGCCAGTCCCGTGCCCAGCGTCGTGAGAGGGAACTGGTAAATTACACGCGTGTATAGAGGATCCGACGACGCAGCAGGATATAAAAGAAGAGCCAAATGAAACACAAAACGCGGGCACAAAGAGCAAAGGGTGAGTACACACACACACACACACACACACACACACACACACACACACACACACACACACACACACACACACACACACACACACACACACACACACACACACACACACAAAGAGCAAAGGGCGAAAAAACAGTTGCGCCGCTCAAGGTTTTTTGTAGCTAGACTTCGTTGTTAATAGAAACAAGCGAAGGCACACACAACATGACGCCAAACACACGATTGCACGCACCGCACCGCACCCCGCACCCCGCACCCCGCGCCCCGCCGGCCCCCGCCCCGCCTAGGTGGGAAGGATATGAGGAGATGGAACAGCCCGAGGGAGAAGCGAACGAAAATACATATGGGAGGGTGAAGTTGTGCACCACGCTGCCCGGCGTTTCTCACTTTCCGGGACAGCCCCGCCCTTGTGAGGCAGGAAAGTGGTGGCTACCCCGTACGCACTGTTGGCTCTGACCCCCTCGCCGCCGCCCATCCCCCCTCCCCTTCTCCAACCTCGACGAGCCGATTTACGCCAGCAGCTCTTCGTCTACGGCGACGCGCTCCAGCCATTACCCGACGCGAGTGCGCCCAGCTCGTGCTCCGGACGCTCATGAAATGGCAGCGTGCCGACGTGGCGGCCGCCGTGCGCGCCTGCAAGAAGCCGCCAAAGCAGCCGAGTAAGCAGCTCGAGGCGCTGCTCGATGCGCATCCGGAGGTACGCAGCCAGTTCGACGCGGTCGAGAATGCGGAGAAGCTGCAGCTGCGGGTGGACGATGCGGCGGAGCAGGACGATGAGGAGGTGGATGATTGGCGAGGAAGCAGCAGCGGCGGCGGGCCGAGCGGAAGCAATGATCGCGCCGACGCGCGGCGGATCGAGCGCATGCGGTTTGCCGACGAGCGGACCGCGGCGATGAGCGCGGCCGATTACGAGGTATTCGCGAGGGCGCGCGGCAATTTAGGACGTCCTGGCCATCAAAAAGCCCTTTGTCGCGCTGACGACGTCCAACGTGTTGGCCGACATGGCGCTCACGGGCAAGGGCAAGGCGCAGAAGCGCGTCTTCAAGCTCCTCACCAAGCTGTGGGCCGACAAAATGGCCGAGATTGTCGACGACGCCAACCGCGACGTACACGGCGGCGAGCTAAAGGTGCCGGACAAGGCGATTGCGCTGGCTCATTATGAGGTTGCATGCGAAAAGGTGATGCCGGGCGGCGGCGGCATGAAGAGGCCAAGGGAAGAGTAGCTAGAGTAGACTAGGAGGTTGGCCGTGGGTCTTAGCGTGGCCGCAAACTTGAAGTGCCTAGTACGACGCGCGCCAGCATTTCGCATGATTTCGTTGCTGCACGAAGCGCCTCTAAGCTGCCGAGCTTCCGAGTTCCGTCCCGGCCGCTCGACGCGCGAGTGCCACGTCCACAAATGCGACTTTGAGGCACCCAAGAAGTCTTCGCGCAAACGAGGCCACATGGAACCGATGGGCTCGCAGCAGAGTGCCATGACCGAGGTCGAGCGCGTGACGCTTCACGACCCGGCGAATTCTACGAAAAATACGTCGCTGGCGCCGCGGGCGGTCCACACCCTTTACGAGATACGACGGGCCGTGAGTTGAGGAAATCGGGGGACGCGACCCACTTCGCCACAGACGGTCCCGCGCCTCGCCGCTAAGACAGTGGCACGCCGGCGCGTGCCACTGTCTTTGTCCGGAGTGAAAAGTCCAACGCGCTCGTCGCCCCCAACCTGCGCCGCGCTCGGCGAACCTCGACAGCGCCTTCGGTGGCATGCAGCTCTTTGCGACAGAAGCCTGGAGAGCAGCTCGAGCAGGCGCACATCGCTTCCAGGGAGGGGGGCGCCCTTCTCTCCACACCACATGCTAGGGGGGGGGGTCCGACCCCCCCCAGCACCTTCACCACATGCTAGGGGGGGGGGCCCGACCCCCCCAGAGGCTTCACCACATGCTAGGGGGGGGTGGGGGTCATGGCCCCCCCCGGGAGACTCGTGGTCAGGGCCCTCCGGGCCCTTGATTTTACACTCATTTCGCAGCATTTTTCGAAGAAACTTATCCGTTGGAGCTACATGAGCCTTGAGACTGGCCAGATTCTCCAAAATATTGGACTTTCAGCCACGATTTCACAACTTTGTGGGGCAAAATCGGCTCTCTCTGGCGGCTATTCCTAGCCCACGAACTGCTGGGGGGTGCCCACCACATGCTAGGGGGGGGGTCCGACCCCCCCCAGAGGCTTCACCACATGCTAGGGGGGGGGGTCCCGACCCCCCCAGAGGCTTCGCCACATGCTAGGGGGGGGGTGGGGCGTGGAGAGAAGGGCGCCCCCCTCCCTGGAAGCGATGTGCGCCTGCTCCTCCTCTGCTGCTCACACACTCTGCACAGATGGCACAGCCCACTGTGCGGCTGCCACAGCTGTGACAGCGATGGGCTCGCCCTCACTGGCCATCAGTCACTTGTGCTGCGGCTTGTGTGAGCGACACTGCTCGGCGACTGCCGTCACACTGTGAGACATGGGTGTGAGCACCCACACACTGCGCATCCCCCATACACTCACACACACTCACACCATGCAATCCCGGATGCCAGCGCGAGCCAGGCTCGGACCAGGGGGTCTGAACCTGCCTGCGAGGTCTCTGGGGCGCCACAGAGCCACGATGGCAGACTGAGCGGTCCGTCCTCCTCTTCGGCCCCGCCTGGCTCGCGGCGCGGAGAGAACCCGGCGCCGGTCCGCGGCTGGCCTGAAAGCCCGTCCGCAAGCCCCTCGGAGCCCCCAAGGTGCGCCCGTTTGCCCCGCGCGCCGCCCGCGCCGCGCCTCCGTTTCGAGCAGGCCGTTCCCGGCAGATGCGCTTCGGGTGGGACGGGTTTTATTGTGGGTCGCATCCCGGCCCAGGGGCGGGACCAGAGCTCCGCGATAGGGTGACGGAGCTCCCCGCCCGGCGGCACAATGCCCGCTCACCGCTCGCTCCGCCCGTGCTCGCAGGCCGAGCGCCATGCCAGGAGGAGCGACCCGACCAAGAAGGCCCAGGAGGTCCACGCAGCCCTCCTGCTTGTGGCGTCGGCCTACTCGATGCGGGCACCTCGGGAGAAGCCGTTCCTGCCCGGCCTCAATCACCCCTCGAAGCAGCTGCGGCCGCGATTTCATCTGGTGACCACCCCACCCCGGCAGGCGCACGCTGAAGCGAGGCCGTCCCGCAGCGCTTCCGAGACGGGGCTGTTCGCGCGGAGCGTCACGCCGCAGGCGTCCGCCGGAGGCCCGCCGGAGGCTGAATGCGGCGGCCACGTCAGTCTTTTGCCCGCGAGGAGCCTGGCCGTCTCTTCCCAGCCGCTTTGCACGCCCCCAACATCCCCTGACAGCAGCAGCGCCTCACGGCGTGGGCTGCGAGGTCACTCGGGGTGACCCAGGGGGCGGCGGGGGAGCACTCTTCCGCCGGAGTAGCGGGCGGTCTTTCCGCTACTCGCTCGTACTTGAGGTGCATCCACGCCCGCCCACCACCTTCCCGGCAGCCCCACCCGCTCGGTGACGTCCTCACTCCCCCCCCCCCCCTCAGGCGAGGCCCTGACCACCAAACTCGCGCTCTGCGCTCCGGGAACGGGCAGCAGCGCGACGCTCTTCGAGAGCGAGCGGCGGCGGCGGCTCAGCACGAACCATGTCAGCGTAGGGCGGCGCTATAGCTGCGTGGCGGGCCCCCACCACCGGACTCCGTCAGGGCTCGCGTCTCCCTGCCAGCGCGGGAGCTGAGGGGAGCGCAGTGTCTGTGTCTGTGTTGTGTGTGAAAAAACATTAGATTCTGCATTCTCTTTGGGTCTGAGACCGTCTCTCGCACCAAATTGTGAGACCACAGCCAGACCAAAAAAAGGCAAAGCCGGAAAGCCTCCCAGATCGGTCATCGCTGCAGAATTCGGACGTTTGCTGCTAAAACAGCTAAAACGCACCGATAAAAAAGACTTTAGCAGCCAACGCAGCCGAGACGCGAGAGATAAAGCCCGAGCAGGCCGCAGAGCGAACTCGCCGTACTGAGCACCGCAGCGCGAACTCGCTCCTGTTCGCTGCGCAGCCCTAGCTGCGCTCCATTTTTGGCTCTGGCCGCGACCGACCCAGGCCCGGCTCCAGCCGCGGCCACGTCCGAGCCGGCGGCGGCCACGCAGCAGGGCGCGCCACCGCACATGCCACTCGCCGCAGCGGGCGGTGTCGCCGGCGGCGACGCACCGGATGCTGCCGGCATCGAGACACGGCGGAGCTGGTTGCCGAGCAGGAGGACGGCTCGGCACGGCGCCGGTGCACGGGACCGTCGCCATGTACGCCGGTGCACGGGACCGTCGCCATGTACGCCGGTGTCGTGGAGGGTATGATTATCCGGTAGGAGCCTGAGCGGGACATGGTGTGCGTGGTTGTGAGTATGCACCGTAAACGAGACGCGATCACGCTTTTAGCGCGACATTGAACGGGCTCCGCCTCGAGAGGGCGACTCGCGTGCGCGGCGCCGCTTGGGCGGGGCGGGAGAGCAGAGGCACGCGAGGCGGGCGGGAGGCGGGCGGGAGGCGATCTCAACTGCAGAAATCGCGCCGCGGAGAGCTCAAGTCAGCAGAGCGGCCCCTGCAGACGAGGGGACGGAGGTCGACGGCCAATTAATCGCTCTGGCGGGGCGTCGCCGCGGGGGGCGGGAGGCGTGGCGGGCGGGCCGAAGGCGCGGGCGAGTGTGAAGAGAACCGACGGCGTCAAACGGTCCGTGTCGGCACACGGGCGGCACGGGCAAGGGCCCGCACGTGCCCCATGGCCAGGGGGAGCGGCGGCGCTCCTGACTACGCTCGAACAGGCCCCGCGAGACGCCTCTCGCGGCGGAGGTCGAGCGGCGACGTCGAGCGCCGACTTCCGCGCGGCTCCTGCGTCGGGCGCGTGGTGCGCGTCGAGAGGGGTGGGTCGGACAGGCCGGTCCAGGGGGTCGTGTGGGCGCGTGCGAGGGCCGGAGTCGTGAAGCCACCCTCAATAAATAGGCCGCCGGATCAAAGTTGAGTCGCCGGCGTCCGGCCCTCGTCTAGCAGCCGCCGTGAGGCAACGGGAGCTCCTCCGAGGCTCAAAATTGGACCCATCTGACCGCTAACGCGTCCTCTGCAAGGCTGCGTCTTCGGGCTGCGGCCGGCGGAGACTGCCCAGCCTCGGCGAACCAGCGAAGATGGGACAGTCTCGTTGGCGCGGCACGAATTTCTTTTCCGGAGGTTCAGACCCGGGCTCGGACTGGACACCATGCAATTTGTCCTTCATCGCTTGGAGCTCGAACCCATCAGTCCAGCCAGGGCCGGCGCTGCGTCATCCCGTCCAACAATGCCCGCCCCCCGCCTCGACCGGTGCGACGTGGTCCGGCGGGAGGCGGGCGCCGAGCTACTCGTGCGGTGGAGTCCGTCGCTCTCGCCGACGCGCCAGCCGCTCGCCGCCTGGGTCGTCGAGTACTGCGCAAACGACTGGTGGCGGTGGCGGCGGCAGAGGGTGCCTGCGGGCGAGGATACGGAGCTGAGGGTGGCGCTTGCGGGCGTCGCGGCGGAGCCGGTTGCCGTGCGCGTGCAGGCGCTCCACGGCCGCCGCGCCTCCGCCTGGTCGCGCGTCGGCCGCGCGACGTCGTCGCGTCTCGTCTTTGCGCGGCTGGAGGCCTGCCCGCTCGGAGCGCGGCTGTCGCTGCGCACGCGGGCGGAGGTGGGCGGCTCGACGCCGGCCGCGGTCCAGCTCCACCTCTCCCTCGCGGGAGGAGGCAGAGTCGGCGCCAGCCTCCAGGTCGTCCTGGCTCCGTCTCGCGATGCGGCGGACGCTTCCGAGAAACGTCCGCCCGCCGCGGCAGCCTGCAGGGCGGTGGCGAGCGTGCGGAGCGCGCCGGCGGTGCGGACGCGGGTGGCGGCACTCCTTCTCGTCGACGACGGCGTGCGCGTCCCACACAGTGCCGCCGCCTCCGCCTCCACCTCCACCTCCGCCTCTGCCGATGCGCCGGCGCAGCTGCCGAGTGTTGCGCAGCTCCCGAGTGTTGAGGCTCCGCCGCAGCTGCTGAGCTTCGTCGCGCCGACGATCAGCTGCGGCGGGCCGGGCGAGGGCGGGGACCTCCTCGGCAGACCCGTGTACCGCGGCGGCGCGCAGAAGCGGCCGCGCGGGCAGGAGCAGGCGCGTGAGGGAGGCTTGCTAGCGCGGCCATCTCTTTGCCATCTCTCGGCCATCTCTCGGCCATCTCTCGGCCGTCTCTCGGCCATCTCTCGGCCATCTCTCGGCCATCTCTCTGCCACCTCTCGGCCACCTCTCGGCCACCTCTCGGCCATCTCTCGGCCATCTCTCGGCCATCTCTCGGCCATCTCTCGGCCATCTCTCGGCCATCTCTCGGCCGTCTCTCGGCTGCACATCTCGGCAAGACGCTCGCAGTCTCACTGTTCAGCCCGTATGACTCACGCCCCATCCGCGCAGGCGCACGAGGACGGCGTCAGAACGTCATCGTCGCCGCCAGCGGAAGCGGCCGCAGCCGCAGCGGCGGCGGCGGGGGAGACGGCCGCAGAGGGCGGGACGGCGGAAGTGGGGCGGCGC
>NW_005197273.1:333305-333992 GCF_000372725.1 Emiliania huxleyi CCMP1516
CCAACGCCGAGGCGTGCTCTATCCTAGACACTTCCTAGACAGTTCCTAGACACTTCCTAGCGCCTGCCGCTTCACTCCAACGCCGAGGCGTGATCTTTCCTAGACACTTCCTAGACACTTCCTAGACACTTCCTAGCGCCTGCCGCCTCACTCCAACGCCGAGGCGTGCTCTTTCCTAGACACTACCTAGACACTTCCTAGACACTTCCTAGCGCCTGCCGCCTCACTCCAACGCCGAGGCGTGCTCTTTCCTAGACACTACCTAGACACTTCCTAGACACTTCCTAGCGCCTGCCGCCTCACTCCAACGCCGAGGCGTGCTCTTTCCTAGACACTACCTAGACACTTCCTAGACACTTCCTAGCGCCTGCCGCCTCACTCCAACGCCGAGGCGTGCTCTTTCCTAGACACTACCTAGACACTTCCTAGACACTTCCTAGCGCCTGCCGCCTCACTCCAACGCCGAGGCGTGCTCTTTCCTAGACACTACCTAGACACTTCCTAGACACTTCCTAGCGCCTGCCGCCTCACTCCAACGCCGAGGCGTGCTCTTTCCTAGACACTACCTAGACACTTCCTAGACACTTCCTAGCGCCTGCCGCCTCACTCCAACGCCGAGGCGTGCTCTTTCCTAGACTCTAGCGTAGACACTTCCTAGACACTTCCTAGCGCCTGCCGCCTCACTCC
>NW_005197273.1:335163-336052 GCF_000372725.1 Emiliania huxleyi CCMP1516
CAGAGGGGTTGGCCATCTCACGAGAGGGTTGGCGGTCAGTGCGGCGTCAACTGTACACAGCAGAGAATGAATGAGTGACGCGCCCTTTACTGCACCGAAGGTGACGCCCGATGGCGTGCACGCGGGCGCACGCGTGGCGGTGCGAGCGCTGCAAGAGACGGCGCGCCACTGCATTAGCCGCGCGCGCGCCCCAGAGCCTTCCGAGAACCTTCCGAGAACCTTCCCAGCGCCGTCCTACCACCGCACCACCACTCCTTCCTAACACCTTCCTACCACCTTCCGCACCTTCCTAGCATCTTCCTACCACCTTCCACGATCCTCCGCAGGCGAGCGCGCACGCCGGCTCGCTCGACATGGACGGCGACGGCAGCCTCACGCTCGAGGTCTCCGCCACCGCCTCGCGGAGATTACCCGAGATTATCTGTTGTGGCAGCCGGACAGTGGGGTGCCCACTGGGTGCCCACTGGGTGCCCATTGGGTACGCTTGGGGGGGGGGGGGGGGGCACAGGGCGCGGCACGGACGGGGCACACAAACGGCAGGTTGCAGGACACGGGGGAGGCCCCATATTGACCCGGGGGAGTCTAAACGATGGGGGCCTCCTCCGGAAACACCCGGACACGTGCCTGCTCGAGTTGGGCTGCTCCCCCCCGGGGGGGTGAAAACACGGGGCGAAATTTTTTTTTCCCACACCCCGGTTCCTGAAGGGTCGTGCCGGGGGCCCTCTCCACCCGTCCTCAAAAGCCTAGTAACACCCCCGCTGGCCCCTGTAAACGGGGTTGTTCCTGCCCCAGGACTCCAAACTGATGGGCTCCAAGGGGGGCCCCTTTGTGCAGCGGCACCCGGGCTTTTCCGGCGGCGTGGTGGGCGGCCTGGCCTTTGCCCAACGGT
>NW_005197273.1:336152-338105 GCF_000372725.1 Emiliania huxleyi CCMP1516
AGGCGTGCTCTTTCCTAGACACTACCTAGACACTTCCTAGACACTTCCTAGCGCCTGCCGCCTCACTCCAACGCCGAGGCGTGCTCTTTCCTAGACACTACCTAGACACTTCCTAGACACTTCCTAGCGCCTGCCGCCTCACTCCAACGCCGAGGCGTGCTCTTTCCTAGACACTACCTAGACACTTCCTAGACACTTCCTAGCGCCTGCCGCCTCACTCCAACGCCGAGGCGTGCTCTTTCCTAGACACTTCCTAGACACTTCCTAGACACTTCCTAGCGCCTGCCGCCTCACTCCAACGCCGAGGCGTGCTCTTTCCTAGACACTACCTAGACACTTCCTAGACACTTCCTAGCGCCTGCCGCCTCACTCCAACGCCGAGGCGTGCTCTTTCCTAGACACTACCTAGACACTTCCTAGACACTTCCTAGCGCCTGCCGCCTCACTCCAACGCCGAGGCGTGCTCTTTCCTAGACACTACCTAGACACTTCCTAGACACTTCCTAGCGCCTGCCGCCTCACTCCAACGCCGAGGCGTGCTCTTTCCTAGACACTACCTAGACACTTCCTAGACACTTCCTAGCGCCTGCCGCCTCACTCCAACGCCGAGGCGTGCTCTTTCCTAGACACTACCTAGACACTTCCTAGACACTTCCTAGCGCCTGCCGCCTCACTCCAACGCCGAGGCGTGCTCTTTCCTAGACACTACCTAGACACTTCCTAGACACTTCCTAGCGCCTGCCGCCTCACTCCAACGCCGAGGCGTGCTCTTTCCTAGACACTACCTAGACACTTCCTAGACACTTCCTAGCGCCTGCCGCCTCACTCCAACGCCGAGGCGTGCTCTTTCCTAGACACTACCTAGACACTTCCTAGACACTTCCTAGCGCCTGCCGCCTCACTCCAACGCCGAGGCGTGCTCTTTCCTAGACACTACCTAGACACTTCCTAGACACTTCCTAGCGCCTGCCGCCTCACTCCAACGCCGAGGCGTGCTCTTTCCTAGACACTTCCTAGACACTTCCTAGACACTTCCTAGAGCCTGCCGCCTCACTCCAACGCCGAGGCGTGCTCTTTCCTAGACACTACCTAGACACTTCCTAGACACTTCCTAGCGCCTGCCGCCTCACTCCAACGCCGAGGCGTGCTCTTTCCTAGACACTACCTAGACACTTCCTAGACACTTCCTAGCGCCTGCCGCCTCACTCCAACGCCGAGGCGTGCTCTTTCCTAGACACTACCTAGACACTTCCTAGACACTTCCTAGCGCCTGCCGCCTCACTCCAACGCCGAGGCGTGCTCTTTCCTAGACACTACCTAGACACTTCCTAGACACTTCCTAGCGCCTGCCGCCTCACTCCATCGCCGAGGCGTGCTCCGCGTGCGTGCGCGGCGAGCAGTAGCAGCGGTTGATCACTCGTTCGGTGGCCAATCGTCAGGCGTGCTCCGCGTGCGTGCGTCCGCGGCGAGCAGTCTCGACAAGTAGCTGATACAGTGGCCGACTCCTCAGGCGTGCTCCGCGTGCGTCCGCGCGGCGTCGCAGCTGCCGCCAGACGAGGCGGCCGCTGCGGCGGAGGGCGGCCATCACCCATAGTCGCTAATCACCCATTGTTGATGGCTGTTAACCAGGCGGCCGCTGCGGCGGAGGGCGGCCGGTTCGGCATCTCCCGCCGCCGCCACCACTGCCGCCACTGCGGCGGCGCCTTCTGCGCCGCCCACCTAAAGTGGCGCGCGCCTCTGCAGCACAAGTACTCTGGTGTTGGCCCTGCGGGGCAGCGGGTGTGCGAGGGGTGCGCGAGGCAGATCGCGAGGGAGGAGCACGAGAACAGGCTCGCCATATCTCCCCATATCCCCCCATGTCTCCTCATGTCTCCCCATATCTCCCCATATCCCCCCATATCTCGGCGAGGGAGGAGCACGAGAACAGGCTCGCCATATCTCCCCAAGCCTCCC
>NW_005197273.1:338394-402616 GCF_000372725.1 Emiliania huxleyi CCMP1516
CTAGTCGCTGCCGCCTCCCTCCACCGCCGAGGCGTGCCCTTTCCTAGCCACTACCTAGACACTTCCTAGACACTTCCTAGCGCCTGCCGTCTCACTCCAACGCCAAGGCGTGCTCTTTCCTAGCCACTACCTAGACACTTCCTAGACACTTCCTAGCGCCTGCCGCCTCACTCCAACGCCGAGGCGTGCCCTTTCCTAGCCACTACCTAGACACTTCCTAGACACTTCCTAGCGCCTGCCGCCTCACTCCAACGCCGAGGCGTGCTCTTTCCTAGACACTTCCTAGACACTTCCTAGACACTTCCTAGACACTTCCTAGTGCCTGCCGCCTCACTCCAAGGCCGAGGCGTGCTCTTTCCTAGACACTACCTAGACACTACCTAGACACTTCCTAGACACTTCCTAGCGCCTGCCGCCTCACTCCAACGCCGAGGCGTGCTCTTTCCTAGACACTACCTAGACACTTCCTAGACACTTCCGTGCGCCTGCCGCCTAACTCCAACGCCGAGGCGTGCTCTTTCCTAGACACTACCTAGACACTACCTAGACACTTCCTAGCGCCTGCCGCCTCACTCCAACGCCGAGGCGTGCTCTTTCCTAGACACTACCTAGACACTTCCTAGCGCCTGCCGCCTCACTCCAACGCCGAGGCGTGCTCTTTCCTAGACACTACCTAGACACTTCCTAGACACTTCCTAGCGCCTGCCGCCTCACTCCAACGCCGAGGCGTGCTCTTTCCTAGACACTACCTAGACACTTCCTAGACACTTCCTAGCGCCTGCCGCCTCACTCCAACGCCGAGGCGTGCTCTTTCCTAGACACTACCTAGACACTTCCTAGACACTTCCTAGCGCCTGCCGCCTCACTCCAACGCCGAGGCGTGCTCTTTCCTAGACACTACCTAGACACTTCCTAGACACTTCCTAGCGCCTGCCGCCTCACTCCAACGCCGAGGCGTGCTCTTTCCTAGACACTACCTAGACACTTCCTAGACACTTCCTAGCGCCTGCCGCCTCACTCCAACGCCGAGGCGTGCTCTTTCCTAGACACTACCTAGACACTTCCTAGACACTTCCTAGCGCCTGCCGCCTCACTCCAACGCCGAGGCGTGCTCTTTCCTAGACACTACCTAGACACTTCCTAGACACTTCCTAGACACTTCCTAGCGCCTGCCGCCTCACTCCAACGCCGAGGCGTGCTCTTTCCTAGACACTACCTAGACACTTCCTAGACACTTCCTAGCGCCTGCCGCCTCACTCCAACGCCGAGGCGTGCTCTTTCCTAGACACTACCTAGACACTTCCTAGACACTTCCTAGCGCCTGCCGCCTCACTCCAACGCCGAGGCGTGCTCTTTCCTAGACACTACCTAGACACTTCCTAGACACTTCCTAGCGCCTGCCGCCTCACTCCAACGCCGAGGCGTGCTCTTTCCTAGACACTACCTAGACACTTCCTAGACACTTCCTAGCGCCTGCCGCCTCACTCCAACGCCGAGGCGTGCTCTTTCCTAGACACTACCTAGACACTTCCTAGACACTTCCTAGCGCCTGCCGCCTCACTCCAACGCCGAGGCGTGCTCTTTCCTAGACACTACCTAGACACTTCCTAGACACTTCCTAGACACTTCCTAGCGCCTGCCGCCTCACTCCAACGCCGAGGCGTGCTCTTTCCTAGACACTTCCTAGACACGTCCTAGACACTTCCTAGCGCCTGCCGCCTCACTCCAACGCCGAGGCGTGCTCTTTCCTAGACACTACCTAGACACTTCCTAGACACTTCCTAGCGCCTGCCGCCTCACTCCAACGCCGAGGCGTGCTCTTTCCTAGACACTACCTAGACACTTCCTAGACACTTCCTAGCGCCTGCCGCCTCACTCCAACGCCGAGGCGTGCTCTTTCCTAGACACTACCTAGACACTTCCTAGACACTTCCTAGCGCCTGCCGCCTCACTCCAACGCCGAGGCGTGCTCTTTCCTAGACACTACCTAGACACTTCCTAGACACTTCCTAGCGCCTGCCGCCTCACTCCAACGCCGAGGCGTGCTCTTTCCTAGACACTTCCTAGACACTTCCTAGACACTTCCTAGCGCCTGCCGCCTCACTCCAACGCCGAGGCGTGCTCTTTCCTAGACACTACCTAGACACTTCCTAGACACTTCCTAGCGCCTGCCGCCTCACTCCAACGCCGAGGCGTGCTCTTTCCTAGACACTACCTAGACACTTCCTAGACACTTCCTAGCGCCTGCCGCCTCACTCCAACGCCGAGGCGTGCTCTTTCCTAGACACTACCTAGACACTTCCTAGACACTTCCTAGCGCCTGCCGCCTCACTCCAACGCCGAGGCGTGCTCTTTCCTAGACACTACCTAGACACTTCCTAGACACTTCCTAGCGCCTGCCGCCTCACTCCAACGCCGAGGCGTGCTCTTTCCTAGACACTACCTAGACACTTCCTAGACACTTCCTAGCGCCTGCCGCCTCACTCCAACGCCGAGGCGTGCTCTTTCCTAGACACTACCTAGACACTTCCTAGACACTTCCTAGCGCCTGCCGCCTCACTCCAACGCCGAGGCGTGCTCTTTCCTAGACACTACCTAGACACTTCCTAGACACTTCCTAGCGCCTGCCGCCTCACTCCAACGCCGAGGCGTGCTCTTTCCTAGACACTACCTAGACACTTCCTAGACACTTCCTAGCGCCTGCCGCCTCACTCCAACGCCGAGGCGTGCTCTTTCCTAGACACTACCTAGACACTTCCTAGACACTTCCTAGCGCCTGCCGCCTCACTCCAACGCCGAGGCGTGCTCTTTCCTAGACACTTCCTAGACACTTCCTAGACACTTCCTAGCGCCTGCCGCCTCACTCCAACGCCGAGGCGTGCTCTTTCCTAGACACTACCTAGACACGTCCTAGACACTTCCTAGCGCCTGCCGCCTCACTCCAACGCCGAGGCGTGCTCTTTCCTAGACACTTCCTAGACACGTCCTAGACACTTCCTAGCGCCTGCCGCCTCACTCCAACGCCGAGGCGTGCTCTTTCCTAGACACTACCTAGACACTTCCTAGACACTTCCTAGCGCCTGCCGCCTCACTCCATCGCCGAGGCGTGCTCCGCGTGCGTGCGCGGCGAGCAGTAGCAGCGGTTGATCACTCGTTCGGTGGCCAATCGTCAGGCGTGCTCCGCGTGCGTGCGTCCGCGGCGAGCAGTCTCGACAAGTAGCTGATACAGTGGCCGACTCCTCAGGCGTGCTCCGCGTGCGTCCGCGCGGCGTCGCAGCTGCCGCCAGACGAGGCGGCCGCTGCGGCAGAGGGCGGCCATCACCCATAGTCGCTAATCACCCATTGTTGATGGCTGTTAACCAGGCGGCCGCTGCGGCGGAGGGCGGCCGGTTCGGCATCTCCCGCCGCCGCCACCACTGCCGCCACTGCGGCGGCGCCTTCTGCGCCGCCCACCTAAAGTGGCGCGCGCCTCTGCAGCACAAGTACTCTGGTGTTGGCCCTGCGGGGCAGCGGGTGTGCGAGGGGTGCGCGAGGCAGATCGCGAGGGAGGAGCACGAGAACAGGCTCGCCATATCTCCCCATATCCCCCCATGTCTCCTCATGTCTCCCCATATCTCCCCATATCCCCCCATATCTCGGCGAGGGAGGAGCACGAGAACAGGCTCGCCATATCTCCCCATATATCCCCCCATATCTCCCCAAGCCTCCCGGCTGGTGCGCCGCGTCGACCCGTTCGCCATGAGCAGAGGATTAGCTCACCGGTTGAGCAGGCTCGCCTCGCGGCTTGTGCGATGTGTCGAGTTCGGCGCGGGCTCGCTGCGGCCATACGTCGAGGTGCTCGACGACACGTCCACGACACGTCCCTGTGACACGTCCACGACACGTCCCTGTGACACGTCCACGACACGTCCTCCCTGACACGTCCCTGACACGTCCCCGACACGTCCCTGACACGTCCCCGACATGTCCGTCGAGGTGCTCGACGACACGGTGGCGTCGAAGGCGAGGCGGGCGGGCGAGCTGACGCTGGCGGCGGCGCGGCGGCTTCCCCTCTCTGCCAAGCTGCACGCGACGGTCTGGCTCGGCAGCGACGCGCGAGAGTGCAGCGTAGTGCAGTTTGTCGGTGACTCCGCACGCACTGTCCACTGTTCAGGTGGTTGGACTCGACAACGCGCGAAAGTACGGCCGGCTCGGCCTCGCGGGCCTCTTCCCTAGGCACCGCCCATGACATGTCCTCGACACGCCCCCCGCGGCCAGGTACGGCCGGCTCGGCCTCGCGGGCGTTCTGCTGCGCGAGGACCTAGTTCGGAGGCTCATCACCTAATTAACTATGATTAGCTATAATGAGTTGGTTATAACTAATTAGGACCTCGTTCGGATGCTCATCACGCTGCGTGCGGTCGGCGGCGAGGCGATCGCGCGCAAGCCGGTGCACGAGCTCACCGGCGCTCTCTACTACCTGATGGCACGGCGGCGCGAGGAGCGGGGCGCCTTCCCGACGTTCGAGGAGGCTGCGCATGCGGGCTGCGCCGTGCCCACGGACGCCGAGGTCGCAGATTTGGGCGAGTGGGCGCCTCTGGCCTTGCGGGTGGCGTACGAGACGACGCTGGTGGAGCATGCAGCGGCGCGCGAGGCTGGCTCTCTGCTAGATCTCCGGTTGAGTGTGGGAGTCCTCGGCTACAGGTGGACATGCAGCGGCACGCGAGGCTGCACGGGTACGAGCTGCTCTTCGCCGAGCTGCAGGGCGCCACGCACGCGCGCGGAGCCCACAGGCTCGCTCCCCCCCCCCCCCACCTTTCCCCCCACCTTTCCCCTCACCAGTACACACGCACGCACCCACCCACCCTCACACACACACACACACACACACACACACACACACACACACACACACACACACACACACACACACACACACACGCACACGCACACACACACACGCACACACACACGCACACACACACGCACACACACGCGCGTCTGTGATACCCCCATCACGGCGTGAGGACGAGTGCGCCAGGCCCGCCTTCTCCTTCCTCGCGTGCCGCGCCCGACGCCGCGCCGTGCTGGTCGTGCGCGGCACGCAGGCTCTCTGCTCCGGCACCGGCACCGACTCGCGCGCTGGTCGGTCTCGCCGCTGATTGGCTGGCTGTTTGTGTTCAGGACCTCTCCGACATCGTCACCGACTCACGCGCGCACGCCACCCGCTTCTGCGGCGGCTGGGCGCACGCGGGCGTTCCCTCGCCTCGGCGCGCTGGACTGTCGACGAGCAGCCGAAGAGTGGACGAACGAGTTGCTTAACAGGCATGGCTCGGACGGCGCGCTGGCTGCAGCGCGAGCTGGGCGCGCTCCCCCCCCCCCCCCCCCCCTTCCTCCTCTGCAAGATGTGAATGAGCCGACTGACTACGAAGCGGCAAGCAACGTGTTAGGCCCCTGCCTCCTCCACCTCTCCGAGATCTGCGGCTGCGAGATCGTGCTGGCGGGCCATTCCCTCGGCGCGGGCGTCGCCGCCCTCCTCGCCGCCCTCCTCCTCCCCCGCCTCCCCGCCCTCCGCTGCGTCGGCTTCGCGACGCCGTCGTGCGCCGCGGGCGAGGCAAGTTGGGCCCGTTCACAGCTGGAGGTGTGAAGAGACGCTGTTCACAGGTGCGCCGCGGGGGAACGTCTGCTCGCGTCGCTGCGCGCGTGCAGCGTCTCACTCGTGCACCGCAACGACGCGGTGCCGCGCGCGACGCTGCAGTCGGCGAGCTTTCTTTTCGGCGCTGCACGCTCGGCTGAGCCACATCGCCGGCTATCCTCGCAATGGCTCTCCGATAGGTGAGCACTCTCTTCGACGAGCTCGCCGCCTTCACCGACTGGAAGGAGGACCTGCAGGCGGACTGGCAGAGCGTCCTAGACCGCGCAAAATCGCTCTGGGCGCCACGCATTCGCTCGCAGCCTTCGCCGCCTCCTCCGCCACCCGCTGGGGCGGCGGCGGAGGCGGTGGAGGCGGCAGCGGCGGCGGCGGAGGCGGCGGAGGCGGCGGCGGCGGCGGAGGCGGAGGCGGCGGCGGAGGCGGCGGCGGCGCAGGCAGCGGCGGCGACGGAGCCGGCGGCGGAGTTGAAGGCGGAGGGAGTGGGATCGGCGGGCGGCGACGAGGGAGGCGGCGGGTGTGGCGACGGCGTGACGCCTCCCCAGCAGCCATTCATGGCTGCGGCGGCGGCGCTGCCGGTGGCGGTGAGGGAGGCGGAGGGGGGCGAGGGCGAGGCGGGGCTTGGGGAGGTGCAGGTGGCGGTGCTGGAGGCGTTGGAGGAGGCGGTGGAGGAGGCTGAGGCGGAGGCGGCGGAGGAGGAGGAGGCGGAGGCGGAGGAGGAGGAGGCGGAGGCGGAGGAGGCGGAGGGGGAGGCGGCGGCGGAGGCGGCGGAGCCGGCGGCGGCGGCGGCGGCGGCGGCGGCGGAGGCGGTTGCGGAGGCGGCGGCGGCGGCGGCGGAGGCGGCGGCGGAGGCGGCGGAGGCGGCGGAGGCGGAGAGAGAGGACGCATTTGAGGCAGACGGTGCGGGCGTGGGCGGTGAGGGGGGCGGCGAGGGGGGCGCCAAGGGGGGCGGCGAGGAGGACGGCGAGGGGGAGTACGGCGACGAGGTGGAGAGCGGTGTCGACTGGTTACTCGAGGCGGAGGAGTGGCCGGGGGCGGAGGAGGGGGAGGGGAGGGGGCACACCGACGCAGCAGTCAAGGGCGCGGCGCGGCACGGCCCCACGCTGCGCATCCCGGGGCGCGTGATGCACCTCTACCCCGTCCACGGCGTGTACACCGCCGCGTGGGTGGCCGCCGACTTCCCGCCGCTGACAAGCATCGCGCTCGCACCGCACATGATCAACGACCACCGAGGCAGGGAGTACCTCGCCGCCCTGCGTGGCCTCCGCGCCGGCCGTTCCGCGCCGCGCACTCCGCCCGCGTGGGCACCCTTCCGTGACGGCGCCGCTTGCGCCGTGTGCTCGGCGCCTTTCGTGTGGGAGTCGACCTGCCGCTCGTCGGCGCAGGAGGTGTGTGCGCGCCACCACTGCCGCGCGTGCGGCCGCGTCGTCTGCGGCGCCTGCTCGGCGCACGAGGTGTGCCTGCCCGACTTTGGCATCGTCGAGCCCGTGAGGGTGTGCGACGCGTGCGCGTGGACGCTCTGAGCTCTGGGATGGCCCCTGTGCGCCGTGGTGCGGGGGTTAGTGGCAATGGTGCGGGACGAGCGGCTGCTGTCCTTTTTGTTTTTACGTGCCCGTGCTCTGATCTCTTTGTGTGCGCCCCCTCCCAGCGCTCTGGCTGAACGCAAAGGAACATAACGAAAAGCAGGTATCAACGAGCTAATTTTAGCCGTCCGCTCGACCGCTCCGGCCTCCTCCAGCCGTCCACGCGTCGTCTCCACCCCCCCTACGCGGCTTTAGTCAGAGCGACAGGCACCAGGGGGGAGAGTTTTGGGACGAGATGGGTCGCGCAGCCTTGAGGTGGAGAGGAATGGTCGTAAGTACTGAGGCCGCCACAGTGAAAGCGAAGAGAAATCTCTCTCCCACAGTGCAGGCTAACCTCGGAATGTGACAGCAGTATGGCTGTGAACGTTCCTGCACAGCCATCTTACCTAGGGATGGCTGAGCTAGCTACAGTGCAGCCATAGCCTCCAGCCCGATGGCTGCGATACACAGCGGGCAGCCATCCTGACTAGGGATGGCTGGAAGCTCGCTGCTGCAGCCATACCGCCCGCCCCGGGGCGGGCCCTCATGGCTGAGCTGGCTATATCGCAGCCATTTTGGGTAAGATGGCTGGGGCACAGCCATTGCAGCCATCTGCTATGGCTGGAGCACAGCGATTGCAGCCAGGAGCATGGCTGGTGATAATCGACAGCAGCCATCCCGCCACCCCCGCCACGTGCGCAGATGGCTCCCGCACTCGTCGCCCCAGCCTCGCGAGAGGGGGGCTGCCCGGATAGCTGGTGAGAAAAAAATCCCAGCCATCTAGCTTTTTCGCCCATGGCTGCACAAGTTTCAAGCCAGCCTCCCTCAATCCAGCGCTCAAAGATGCTCGCAACGAGTTTATAGCAGCCAAACTCCTGCCAACATTCCGAGGTTAGCCCGTGCCCCCGAGTTCATTTTGTGTGTACTTGTTACGTGAAAACCTATAGCCCACAGTGCAACTTACCTATCGCCCCTACAACTGTATCGGCCAGCGTTGAGCGGGGATGGATTTTGGAACAGTATGATCCAGCCGCAGCAACGCGAGCCGACCCCAGGCCGCTTCCAGGCGCGGCACCAGGTTGGCGGAACGAAAATCTACCTTGGCTGCTTCGACAGTGCGGTGGAGGCGGCGGTTGCCCATGCACAGGCGGTAGAGGAAGCCGGCCCGCCCCGCGCCCCAAAGCGCTCACCCGAGCCGCCCAAAGCGCGGCCACCGAAGAAGCGGCGCTCCGCGGCCGCCGGGCCCTCGGCGGTTTCGACGCCCTTTCCGAGCTTTCGGCCGTTGCCGGTGATCGTCGCGAAGCCGGGCAGTACTTATGACGGGATGCGAGGCCGCGTCGCCTCCTCCTCAAATGGCTTCTATCGGGTCGAGCTTGACGGCGTGGGCGTGCACCTCTTTCGGCGGCGGGACTTGTCTCTCAGCATCGATTACGAGCGCGATGGCGGCGGTGCGACGGCACCCTCACCGGATCCCCGATTGCCGCCAGGTTGGGTCGAAGAGAGCCGCCAGCGCAAGAGCGGCACCGTCTACCGCATCTACTACGGCCCTGCTGGAGAATATGCGGAGTCCATTCGCCAAGCATGGGCGGGCGGCAAGGGCGCCAGGGGCGGTGCGATTCGTCCCGCAACCGTCGCTGCTGCAGAGGGGCCGCCGCCCGAGGGTGGGCCATCACCAGCACCGACGGCGTCGGTGCCGGAGTCGTCCCAGCCGCATCCGATTGGCATGCAGCTGGTAGTGCAGGCCCTCCATTCAGTTGGGCTATCGCAATACGCCGACGGCTTTGACGAACAGGGCTATGATGATCTCAACTACCTTTGCGGGATGGACGCGGCGGAGCGGGCGGTTGTGGCAGAGGCGACGAAGATGCGACCGGGCCATGCGGCCAAGTTTGTCATGTTTGGTTTGCGGTCGCCCGCCTGATCTTTGAGTCCACTGGTTGAGAGCGCAGTCCGCTACTCCGGGAGTGTGGAGTGCAGCTCTTCTGGAGCTCACATGCTCTACACAGAATCCAGAATGATCCACAGCCTACTGTGCGCAGCTGCCACAGCTTTGACAGCGATGGGCTTGCCCATTGGCCGTGGCCCTCAGTCACTTGTGCTGTGGCGTGTGTGAACGAAGCTGCTGACTACGCTATTAGTGCTTGACCCACATCAGCCCCGAGGGCAGATAGATCCTTCTCTACTCGTATGTGGAGCCGAGAACAGAAAGATACAACTCCCAACAACACTGCCTCCGGACCACGTGGTGTCCTCTCCCTCACCGAGCGTGTATCGCGCTTCTTAGGGTGGGGGACGAAAAGAGCAAGTAAGGAACCCCGTACGCCCTCGAGACCTCGGGGGGGTCGAAAGCAAATATATGTGCGGCCGAGGTAACCGACACGCGCCCGTCAGCAGCGCTCTTGCGCGCCACTGCACACGCAGATGAGGAGCGCTCTGCAGGAGCTCGGCGTCACGCTCACGCCGTCGACAACGCCGTCGCCGCATGCGACGGCGCCGACGCAATCATACATCGACGTCCGCTTCGCTGGCTCCGCCGCCGACCTCCACTCGATCACCTTCAGAAACTACTACACCGCCAGGTGAGCCCTTTTCCCAGCCTGCCGCCGCATGCTCCCACGGCTACCTCACCACCGCCACGGCCATCCCGCAGTGCTGTGCATCATCTCGCCGCCGCCACCTCGTTCACCTCTCACCACACTGCCGCCCTCTCACCGCCGCCAGCGTCTCGATTCTCTTTGCCGCACGGCCAGCCAAGACAGGGCCCGAGGTTGCGCCGGCTTGCGGCGCAGACGTGGTGGACGGGCAGCGCACGCCGCGCGAGGTCGTGTGGCAGACATTGGTTCCTCATCTCCAGCTGATGGCCGACCTCCACTCAGAGGATGACGCTCAGGCATCCGATTTGGCTGAGATGTCGAGATGTAGATGAATATGACTATCTGACCGCACAGCTTTCACACCCGCGTGCCCCAGCCTTAACTAACGCGCTCCACAATAATTACTGCCAAGCACGTGTCAGCTCCCAAGCTCACGCGCAGCACGAGTGGCTCTGAGCCAAAACATCGAGCCTCACTGCTAGTGGCGTGCAGGCGGAGCACTGCATCGATGCCGCCTCCTTCCCGGCATCCTTCGATCCGCGCCGCGTCTCGCAACTCCGCATCTGCCTCTCGCAGCCGTCGCCACTCTGGAGGACGCATTGCGCAGATGCGAAACACGCGCCGCCAGATTCACTCCACCTTACAACATGACCGCCCCGCCTACGTTGCCCCTTTACGCGCCATGCATTTCGTTAGGACGCACACGCTGCACGGGCTCCGCTTCTTCGGCCGCCGCTGCCCGCTCACAGCGAGGCCAGCTCCCTTCTCCGAAAAGGGGCTGCTAGCGGCGCGAATATCTGTGCTTGCTGCTGAAGTGGAGGCGCTTGCCGCGGGGGCGGTGCAGGTGAGAGTTGCCTCTCGAGGACCGTAGCTTGCAAGAACACCGCTCCCGTTTCGGCGCGAACAGCACTCCAATGAACGCCCCGATTGCGCACAATCGCCCGCACCGCCCCCTCCCACGTTGCGTGCAGGTGCGTCCCACACTTGACGAGGTGTTGCCTGCGCGGCGCGACCTCGAGCACGTCAGCCCGTATCTCGTGGGCGAGTTTGATGATGTGGTGCACCTCGCCGAGTCCCAGACTTGAAAAAAACTGTTCAGTTTTCAAAGGCAAAACACGACGCTCTGCGGTTGGTGCACCCCTCACACTGACACATTCCCCTCATCCCTTACCCTTGGCTGAGCACATCTACCTGCGAGCTAGTCTCTCGGCATTCTCTCCCCTAGTCATCCGCCCGCGCCGCGCGCCATCTAATGGGCGTCTAGTGCAGCCACTGACGGCACTATTCCAAAGGAGCGGTCGATGCCTCGCCTAGAGTTCGGGTGGACTTGCGCACTGCTTAGCCCTGAGGGGGGAGTGTGTGTGAGGTGGTGTAATGTTGTCCCGTTTCAGGCGGCAGGTCAGGGGATTAGCCGGGAGGATTCGGCAGCTCAGCCGGGTGCCGACGCTTGTCCGACCCGGTCGTGCCAGCGTGTCGTGGGACATACAATTGTAGCTTGGGAAACGTGGCCCAAGTCTGTCGTGCGTCCCAATCAGCTCATCGCAACGAAGCAGCGCAACAAGTTGGCTGCTACCAACAAGGTCCTATGCTACGCGCGGATCGTTCAAAGAGGACCAGCGCATACACACACAGGCTTCTCTGACATGCGTTTGTTTGAGCTTGAGGCTATTAGTGAGAAATGTTTGGCTAGAGATTGCGCTCAAGAAGCAGCAACGAGAATCGGAAGGGGAGGATGCTGAGGCGGCGATTGCTGAGGCATGAGGAGGATCGATCCGGATTTTAGTAGGCGCCCGCCGCAGGCGAGGAAAATTCGGGCGGAGCGCCGTATCGATCACATCACACCCGGGCCAGTGTGCTTGCACTTTGAATGCCGTGGGGCTCCTGCCCGTGTCCGGGTGTGGAGATGCGAGGGTCGCCCCCCCTTGCCCCACCACTTGTGTGTGTGGAGAAATTTACCGTGCCTTACATTACCTTACACACATGCAACCTGTAAAGGGCGATATGTCGCCCCCCCTTGCCCCCCGGCCCCACCACTGGTTGGGTAGTAGTCTAAGTTCTGAGCCTCGACGCCTAGCGGGTCTAAGTGTGCCTAGGCACGCTGGGGTGCTTGCGCGGTCTAAGATCAGCGGGGGCCTCTTACATCGGCTAAGTCGACCGTGGCACGGCCTGGGGCCAAGAGGCTCCCACCGTGGGAGGGCAGGGGGCTTGCGTTTACTTTCACAAGAAACACACGTACACGCAGTCACACCGCCAGAGCTAAGTACTCGCATCTATCTCTCTCTCTCTCTATGTCCTCTCTTCGTTCCCTGGTGGGTGTGGTCAGGGGACTGGCGCGGCGCTTCGCGCGGGCGCGGGCTGTCCGGTCTGCAATGACAGCAGCGAACGGCGCGGGCGGTACCCCCGCCACCTCCCTAGATCATCGCCCTCCGCCAGGTGTGGAGCCCCGCCCTCGCGCACGCCTCGAGCAGCAGCCGCTTGTCCGAGGGGCAGCGCATGCGGAAGTCTACCGTCCGGCGCGGGCCGACCCCTGCAGGGGGGCGGAGCTCCGGGACGGGTTGGCCGAGGGACGGCTCTGGCGGGACTCGCGTCGCGGGGGGGGGGGGGGGGGGGGTTTCCCCAAAAAGGCGGCAGCACGGCCCGGAGGGCGAGGCCCCCCTCCACCTGGAAAGGACGGGGAAAGGGAGGGGTGAGGGGCCAGGGCGGGAAAAAAGGGGAAGTCCCCCCCACACTTTGCCATATTTCGGCTGTGTCCCGGCTCTCGCTCTCTCGGGTGACCTCGACGCCGATCAGTTCCGAGGCGAGCCAAATGTTGGTGGCGGAGGTCCAGTCCTTTGGGTCGGACCTGGAAAGGGAGGTGGAGCTCACACGCAGCAGCCGCGCCTGTGCGGGAAGGTTCCGAGAAGGCTCACGGGGGGCAAGGTCCGGGAAGACTGGAGAGGCGAGGAGCGGACGCGCGTAGTCGCCGCGCCAGGGGTGCCTCCGCGTGACCAGGAAGCAGCAGGGGGCCGCCTGCGGGCGGGGAGGGCGGGGGTGGGCGGGTGGGGGAAGAGAGGCGCGCCCGAGTCAGCGAGGGGTGTCTCGGAAGCGTCTCGGAGGCGTCTGGGAAGCTTCCGCACCGCTCGCTGCTCCTCTGCGAGCGACCATGAGACGAGGAGCGCGTCGACGAGGGAGACGGACGAGTCGACGCTTAGCGATCGCGAGCGCGACTTGGTGGGCCCTTCTCCCGGATGCTGTGCGCGCTGCAGCCAGACTCGTATGCTGTCGTCCACGGCCGTGTCGGTGTCGAATATGTCGTCTGTGGACGGCGTCGCGGACATCGCGGCGACGCCATTGGTGGACGGCGTCGCGGACATCGCGGCGACGCCACTGGTGGACAGATTTCCGCGGGTCACGTCCCGTAGTCGGCAGCCTGCCGCGATCCGCGTCAGCTTCTCTCGCGCCGGCTTGCGCTGAGGCCACGCCGATTTGCGGTTCTGCACGATGCTGTCGCAGACATGCATGGCACGAATCGATGAGCACTGGTGAGGTTGCGCCGTAGCGGAGGTAGCTGCTTCGCACGTGCCTGGTTGGTGTCTCTGGTTGGTGTCTCTCTCGGCTCTTCCAGCAGCTTGGCACCTCATCGAAAATTCGGCTGCAAAATTCTTTTCATCGGTATAGCGAGCAGCGCCGCCTCTTTCTCTTCAACGCGGAGGCGCGGTGCAGCTCGGGCGACACCTTCATGTCGACCGAGGGCTGCGCGCAGGGCGATCCTCTCGGGCCCTTCCTCTTCGCCGTCGGCTATCATTGGACCCTGCTCGAGATGCAGGTGCGCAACCCGTCCGCCCTAATTTGCGCCTACCTTGACGATACCTACGTCGCGGACGCGCCGAGGGCGGCTCTCGAGGCGATGCTCGAGGGCGACGACCTTGCTCAACTCTGGAGTGGCGTCGAGAGCAACAAGTCCAAGCGGTGCATGTGGGCCCCCGACCCGCGCTCGCTCGACGCGGTGCGCAACCGCACGGATGTCAAGGGCACGCCGGACTCCGCAGACGGCGTCCTTCGCGGTATTCGCGTGCTCGGGGCGTACCTCGGGGACAAGGCGTGGTGCCGTGACAAACTTGTCAAGCGCGTCCGCAAGGCGCTGGAGCCGCTCTCGGTAACCTCACATCCAGGGCCGGTGAGCTGAGAAGCGCATCCAGCGGGCCGGATGATCGGGATCGGGCTACGGGCTAGAGAGCCCTGACCCCTAGCTAGGGGGGGTGCGCATTCGCAGGGCAAGGGCCTTAAAGTAAACACGGGTCTCCGAGGGTTAGTTCTGCGCTTTGGGTGCCCCCTAGCGGCGGAACGCCCCCTCTACTCGGAGCTAGTAAACACCAGACACTAGACATCTAACATGTTTTCTTTCTTTTTCTACTCGGAGCCAGTGATACGAGAATACGCACATGTGACAAGAATACACACTGCCCCCACGGAGTACCTGTACTACTCGACGATAATACAAGAATACGCAGCTTGGAAGTTGCAGACGCCTATAAAGAAAAAACAGCAAGCTAAATTTCGGCGGCTAAAAAGCAAAGGACGGGCGCTTTTGATCGGCAAAGCAAAGTTGGAGTAACGGCGACCGCGTCGCCACAATGCCAGTCGCCTGTCGAGCAGCCTTGGCGGCGCGCATGCGCCGCAGGGTTGACCGACAGCCGCGCGCCTCGAGCCTCTCGCTCCACTCGCGGCACGACGCGCCCCGCGCGCCGGTCAGCGCAGCAGGAGTATTGCGACATGCTGCACAACGCCAGGGACAGCACTGAGAAGCTGGCGCCAGTCGCCCACCAGCATGTCTCAGCACCGGGTGAGGGAGCATGCTGCGCACGCTGAAGCAGCACGAGGTCACCACCAATCAGGCCCTCACACCACTGCACGGCCGCCCTCGAGCACCAGCAGCCGCGCTGCGCCATGCTCAAGCTCAGGAGGCCACCCTGCTTCTCGCAGCTTTGTGCAGCGCAGCGAGCGAGCAGCGCCGCACCAGGCGGACCCATGGCGTGCTCAGCCAGCCGTGAGGCGGAGGCAGGCCGAGTGAGCGCGAGCCGCGCGGGAGGCCATGCCCCGCGCACCGGCGAGCGAGTGGCACGAAAGAGTGCAAGGTCGCGCATGCTTTTGCGTAACGTCCACTCGAGTTGTGTTGTCTAAATTCTTTTCCCTGTGTTCGTGCCAGTGCGCGCCAGTCCCGTGCCCAGTGTCGTGCGAGGGAGTTTTGTTGTAAGATTCTTTTCCCTGTGTCTTCGCCCGCTTCTGCCCTCGCTGGTCGTCTCGACGCTCGTCACCTCTGCGCGTTCACCCGTAGACACCGCGACTGTCCTCCACTTGGCCGCACAACATTCACAGTCGAATGGCCGCCGCCACGCTCTGGCTCTCGCGCATGAGCGCCGCCGACAAGATCGGCCAAATGACGCAGTTGGACATCTCCATGGTGCTCGCAGACGGCTGCCCGCTGCGCATCGACGACGCGAAGCTGCGCAGGCAGCTTCGCGTCCACCGGCTGGGGTCGCTGCTCAACTCTCCCTTCTCCGGCACCGAACCGCGATGCGGGTCGTCGGGCTGGAATGCGACTGATTGGCGCGCCGCTGTCGAGCACATCCAGACGGCCGCCGCCGACGAGGGTCTCCCTCCTCTCGTCTACGGCATCGACTCGGTCCACGGCGCGTCGTACTGCCGCGGCGCCACCCTGCTGCCGCAGCAGCTCGGCCTCGCCGCGTCCTTCGACGAGTCGCTCGCCGCCGCCTCCGGCTGGATCACCGGCAAGGACAGCCGCGCCGCGGCGACGCCGTGGATGTTTGCGCCCATCCTCGGCGTTGCGTCGCACCCGCTCTGGCCGCGCGTGTACGAGACGTTTGGCGAGGACCCGCTGCTGGTTGCGAGGATGGGCGCGGCGGTGGTGGAGGGGATGCAGCGGCGCGGCGGCGAGGGCGAGATCCCGGCGCGTGCGGCGGCGTGCATGAAGCACTTTGTGGCCTACTCGGCGCCGCGGAACGGGCACGACCGCGAGGGCGCGTGGCTGTCTCGGCGCGAGCTGGAGCAGACCTACCTGCCGCCCTTCCAGGCCGCGGTGGACGCCGGCGTACAGAGCGCGATGGAGAGCTACCAGGAGGTGAACGGCGAGCCCGTGGTTGGCTCGGCGGCGCTGCTGCAGGGGCTGCTGCGCGAGCGGATGGGCTTCGAAGGGCTGCTGGTGACGGACTGGCACGAGGTTCGGCCATTGGCATGCCCTTCAGTGGCGGAGTGCGCAGCAGCGTCTCTTCACGTCTTCCGGCTGTGAGCAGGTCGGCAACCTGCACGACTTTCATCGCGCGGCATCGCTGGAGCTCGAGGCGGTGCTGCTGCTGCTGCTGTCGCTCGGCTACCTCTCGGCTGCCTCTCTAGGCGAGCTCGCCGGAGGAGGCGGTACTCCTCGCCATCGGCGGCTCGAGCTCGCTCGACATGTCGATGGTGCGCACCGACGAGTCCTTCTCCCCTCCTCACCAGTTGACCCGCTCACACTGCGATGGCAATGACCGCAGGTGCCCACCGACGAGTCCTTCTCCCCTCCTCGCCAGTTGACCCGCTCACACTGCGATGGCAATGACCGCAGGTGCCCACCGACGAGTCCTTCTCCGTGCTGATGGAGCGGCTGCACGCGCGCGGAGCAATCGACGAGGCGCGAGCTCGACCCTTAATTCACCCTTCATCAACCCCTTAATTCACCCGTCATTCGCAATCGACGAGGCGCGGCTCGACGTGTCGGCGCTGCGTGTGCTCCGTCTCAAGGAGTGGTTCGGAAGGAATGAGTCGATCAACGAATCCACTAGTTAGCGAGTTGCTGCGGGCGCTGTCTCTAGGAGTGGCTCGGCCTGCTCCCGCCGCCGCCCGCCGTCCGCCCCCCCCCGTGGTCGGACAGCGAGGCGACGGTGCGGCTCGTCGAGAGCGTGGGCAGCGCCTCGGACGCCGCACTTGCCCACGAGGCTGCGCGCGCCACGGTCACGCTGCTCAAGAACGTTCCGCCGTTTGACGACGACGAGAGGCTGCCGCACCCCGCCCCCTCCGCCCCGCTCAGTCATTCTCATCCTCCCATATCGCCATATCGTCGTCCTCATCGCCACCAACCGCCATCGTCAGCTTGGTCGTTGCTGCCGTGGTTGTCTAGGCCACCCCTCCTCCCCCTCCTCCCCCTCCTCTAGGCCACCCCTCCTCCCCCTCCTCCCGGCCGACAAGGGAGGCTCCGTCCGCCGCGTCCTCGTGACGGGCGAGAGATAGCCGAGAGATAGCCTAGATATAGGCGAGGTATAGGCGAGGTATAGGCGAGATATAGCCGCGACCTCGTGACGGGCCCTGCTGCCGCCTCTCCGCGCCAGCCTCTCTTCACGCTTGCGGCTGTGAACAGGCCCCGCTGCCGACTCGCTGGGCCGCCTCTCTGGCGGCTGGACGGCGCACTGGCAAGGAACGCTCGCCGACGAAGAGATCCGCGCCGCGGGAACGCCGACGCTGCTCGAGGTCAACGCTCCCCAGATCTCCTCACACCTCCCCTCCGTCGCCTCGTCGCCTCTCCCCCCACTGCCACCTCCCTGCTCGCCGCCTCTTCCCCACCGCTGCCTCCCCCCCTCCCTCCTAGGCTCTGCGCGCTGCCGGCGGCTGGGAGGTGGACCACCTCCCCGGCTGCTCGCTCCCCGGCACCGCCTTTGCCGTTCGGTCGCCGTGCGCGCAGACAAACTCGACGGCTGAGCTGGTCGCTGCTGCGGCGCTCGCTGACGTCGTGGTACTTGGGCGAAGGGCACGCACAGAGGGGGGGGAGCGAGAGCAGCGCTCCTTCACACGTGCACGCTGTGGGTAGGTTGCCTGCTTGGGCGAGGACCCGCACACGGAGAAGCCAGGCGGCTCTGGACGACCTCTCGCACGTTTGCCGTGGACGGCGTCTGTTCACGGCTGCGCAGCTGTGAGCAGGCGACTTGGACGACCTCTCGCTCGACGCCGGTCAGCTCGACCTCGTGCGCGCCCTGAATCAGCCCTTAATTCACCCCTAATTCACCCTTAATTCGCCTTTCATTAGGTCAGCTCGACCTCGTGCGCGTCCTCGCCTCCGCCGGCAAACCCATCGCGCTCGTGCTGGTCACCGGCCGGCCGCGCCTCTTGCACGGCGTCGAGGCGCTGCCGCAGGTCAAGAGAGAGCGGAGAGCGAGAGGTGTGTGGGATGAGATCTTTGATCGAGAGAGGCGTCGAGGCGTTGCCGCAGGTCAACGCGGTCCTCCAGTCCTTCCTGCCGGGCCCGCACGGCGGCGCCGCGCTCGCCGACGCGCTGGTTGGCACTTTCGAGCCGTCGGGCCGGCTTCCAATCTCGTGGCCAACCGCCGCCTCCTCTCTCCTCTACCCGCATTGGCACCCCACCCCACGCAGCGGTGGCCGGCGCGCTGTGAACGGCGTCTCGTCACGCGGCCCCGCCGTGGGCGCAGGCACGCCGTCACGCAACAGTGCGACGGATCGCCCAACTGCGGCGTGGCGTGGCCCTTTGGGCACGGCCTCTCTCGCCCTAGAAGCGGAAGATCTCCCCATATCTCCCCATCTCTCTCGCCCTATAAGCGGAGCACGCACTCCCGTCTTCCAGCGAGAGGACACGGACTCCGCCGTCTTCGGCCGTCTTCCGCTGCATTCACTGTGTCCGCAGCCCCCTCGTATCCACGCGGTCCTCTGAAGACGCTGCACAGGACCCGGCTCCCTCTTCCCCCGCCCCCTGAGGTTGGTGTGTTCGGCTCGTAGGCCTCTCCTACACGCGGCTGCAGTACAGCCCCCTCCTCCTCTCCTCGGGCGCCCTCCCGCGAACCGGCGCGGTCAACGCGTCGGTGGCTGTCTCGAACCCTTCCTCACTCGCGCTCAACCACACGGTGCTTCTCTTTGCCGCCGCCGACTTCCGGCGAGCGGCCGCTCCCCGAGGCGCAACCTCGGCAAATCTCGGCATCAATCTCGGCGAATCTCCCCTCAGGCGGGTCATCCCGGAGGCGCAGCAGCTCAAGGCTTTCCTTGCTGCTGGAGCCGGACTCACCGCCATTCATAATTGACCGGGTGAGCGAGTGACTGCAGGCCTTCCGCCGCGTGCTGCTGCCGGCAGGCTCGAGCGTCGAGGTCTCCTTCACGCTGCGCGCGGACGACTTTCGGTACTGGGGCCTCGAGGAGCGGTGGGTGGTTGAGGGTGGTAACGTCTCGCTGTGGTGCGAGATCACTCGAGATCACCCGAGATCACTCGAGATCACTCGAGATCACTCGAGATCACTCGAGATCACCCGAGATCGCCGTGGTGCGAGACCCGCCCTCGATTCGCCCTCTGCTAATCTCGGATACACCTCGAGCACACCTCGAGCACACCTCGAGCACACCTCGAGCACACCTCGAGCACACCTCGAGCACACCTCGAGCATACCTCGAGCACACCTCGAGCACACCTCGAGCACACCTCGAGCATACCTCGCCTCGAGCACACCTCGAGCACACCTCGAGCACACCTCGGGCTCACCTCGAGCACACCTCGAGCATACCTCGGGCTCACCTCGGAGACAGGGCACACCTCGGATGCACAGGTGCGACCCGCTGCTGCGACCAAAGGGGCCTCTCGCCGCCCTTGGTGCGGTGACACGGCGGCGCGCGTCCGAGGGCAGCGGGCTAGCGGCGGCGCGGGCACGTCTGTACGTCGAGGGCGACACAGCCGCGGGCGCGGGGTTGGAGGTGGCGGGTTGAGCGGCGCCTCTTCACGGCTCGCACTGTGAACAGGCGATTGCCGCGGGACGGGGTGTGGGACGGCCGGCTGGCTGGAGCGAGACGCGTCCGGCCGTTGGCACGAGCTTGGCGGTTCTTCCCCTCGCCACGGCGATGGCGGCGGCGGGAGCCGGATGGGGTCGCAGCTGCTGCTGACTGCGGCCACCCTCGCCCTCGGCTGGCTGCTCGGCTGTCTCTCCGCCGGCAAGTGCGACGCCGCCAAGCAGTGCGCGAGGCGGACTTTCGTGGCGGGGCGCCGGCGCGCCATCAGCGAGATGCCTCTCACTCACCACCAGCGCAGCGTCGTCGGCGGCAGCGAGATGGCGCCCCTCCCTCCGGCGGACGGCGGCGGCGTGGGGACGGCCGCTCCGGCGGGCCGGGGATCGCACGACCTCTCACACGCCTCGGATCACACGTCGCCTCGCGACAACGTCGACTTTGGCGAGCGCGACCCCGCGGGCCCGCCGCGGCCGGACAAGGCGTGGACGCACCACTGACAGGACCCCAGCCTGCGCGATGCGCCGTGGAAAAGCGCATCAAACAGAGGCTGCTCTAAATGTACGGCTCTGTGGTTGGTCACGGGACGATCTGAGTATGCATTGGCCGTCTGTGTGAAGTACTGTTACGTACACGGAGTTTTGTCACATGCGGTTTTTTGCGTTTGGGGAAGGTCACACTTTCTAGGCGGCGGCGAAAGTACAGTAACGACGGCCATGCTAACACGACGGGCGATAAAAGGCAAGTCCGCGGGGGAAGAACTTTTCGCCGCTGCCACACGCAATCACGGTCCCACCGGCCCTCACTCCGGGGGACGCGATGTACAAAGCATACAAGAGGAGGAGAAAAAAGAGGAGAGGCGCCAGTGGTGACGAAGCAGAAACTAGCGCAGACGAGAGCAGGGCAGACCCGGGGACTTGGAAAAAGGCCCGGCAGAAGGCGAACAAGGCGGAGAGGAAGGCTGCGGCGGCGGCCGCGAGCGAGGCCGAGCGTGCGGACTACCCGCACGCGCAGCTGCGCGAGAACGTCAAGTTCGTGATGGAGGGCTTGGAGGCTGCGACGCAGGCGGCGCGCAACCCCACAGGGTCCAACATTCAGGTCGCCTACTCGCTGCCTCCCGAGGGGGGCAGCGGGTTCGGCGACCTGGTGTACGCCACGGTCCCTCTGGGCTCCGTGGCGACGAAGGTCGCCCGGGACTGGCTCGCCAACGAGCTCTACGAGCCGTCCCGGCGCGGCAAAATTGATGCGGCCTGCAGGGACCGAAAGGTCGCCGACCTGATCACGGCTGCCGGCGCCTCGGTGCCGGCCGACGCCGTGTTCAGCGGCAGGTTCGCCTCGGGCGAGACGCCCCGCTCGACGACCTCCGCCTCCGAGGCGGACGAGGGCGACGGCGCCGGCGGCGATGGCGGGACCGGCTTCGACCTGTTCGGGCCGGACCCCACCCCCATGGAGGACCTCTGAGGTCCTCCCCAGTCTCACCCCACCTTACCTCTGCCCCCCCCTCCCCCCATCCCTCTGCCTCCCATAGGGCAGGATAGCACTAGCATATGCGCCGAGTGCGCACACTGGGCCCACATAGATGTGACCCGCCCACTCGAGTGCGGCGCCCGGATGCTAGTGCTTGAGAAGACACCACAAACGCGGCAACACACACGCGCGCGCGCGCGCGCGCGCGCACACGCGCGCCTCTTAAATAAATAAAAACGGACACCTCTCTACTGTGAGATGGGTAAAAAGGAACAGGTCCCCGCCCTTGCGGTCTTTGTGCAGGGTTCTTTGTGGGTGTGGTCGGCGACTAGCCGGGGTCGTCCTCCCGGTGGGGGACTAGCACTAGCCGTCTTCCACATGGTCCCTCGGGTCCCTGCTACTCCTAATCTCTTCGTACATCCTCCTGCTGATCTCCGCAAAGTCCTGCTCCCTCCCTCGTCTCGCCCTGCGCGTCTGCTGCGCCTCACCGTCTTCTGCCCTGCGTCGTCTGGCGACGGGTCCTCCATGCATAGTCGGTCGAGGTCGCCGCCCTCCTCGTGCCTCTTCCCAACGTTCCCTCGGCGGCCGATGCCGTCTGCTCCGGCTCCCCAGTCCCCGGGTCTGCCCTGCTCTCGTCTGCGCTAGTTTCTGCTTCGTCACCACCGGCGTCTCTCCTCTTCTTTCTCCCCTTCTTGTATGCTTTGTACATCGCGTCGATTCCTTTTCGCGTGAGCACCAGCCTGAAGCCCGCCCAGCATCTGAACCGCTCCCTAAGTCGAAGGAGCATCATCAGTCTCACCCACTTCGCTCTCTGCCCACCGTCTCCGCTCCCTCCCGTCACACACGGCTCTTGATGACCTCGCGCCATCTGTTTTGATTGATAGAAAGGCGAAACACAGTCCGACCAACCGCGACTGGGACACCAAAACGACCACCGACGGCGACGCCCGCTCGCCGCAACCCGCATCGTCTGGCGGTAAAGCGTATCTCGCACGTCTCCGCTCGCTCGGCGCGCATCGCCGTGCGCCATGCCCATGATATTCGAGCTTTTGACGATAGGCCGGAGTACACGGCCCATTCCTAGACCTTTTACCCGCTCATATCCGACTGTCATCTGCCCCGAAAGAAACCTCCGGCACGGCTCCCCCAAACCGCTCTCCCCCGTGCCAGAGGCTTCGTACGCAGCAACATAAGCCCCCTCCCCCCTTCCCTCCCCCGCCAACCCCCCCGCCCCCCCTCGGACCACCGCCGGCGCCGCAGGCTCAGTCGATCACGAACTTCTTTAGCCGCCCCTTGTTCTTGGGCGGCGGCACCTATGTATTGGACGTGTCACGGACTCGTCCTGGACACGACCTCGTGGACTAGACCGCCCGCCGTCCTCGGAATGCGGCGCCGGCCCGCCGCCCGCACGCCGCGGGGGGCCGCCGAGCTTGGCGAAACGCCGGGCCTCGTCTGCCTACGTCCTCTCGGGCCCTCTCGGGTCATCTGGGCGCGGCTTGAGCACGGCTAATCTCGGCTAATCTCGGCTAATCTCGGCTAATCTCGGGTCATCTGGGCGCGGCTTGAGCACGGCTAATCTCGGCTAATCTCGGCTAATCTCGGCTAATTTCGGGTCATCTGGGCGCGGCTTGAGCACGGCTAATCTCGGCTAATCTCGGCTAATCTCGGGTCATCTTAGCGCGGCTTGACGACACCCCGACACAAGCACGCGTCCTCTCGAGTGCTAGTCCTCAAGACACGCCACAGATCTGCGCTCGGCGTCTCGGCGTGCTATGCAGTTCTATGGTCGGCCTCGAAGGCGGCGAGCAGGGCGTCGGAGAGGTTCTCGCGCGGCTCCCACCTAATCTCGGGGCAATCTCCGCCGAATCTCGGGCGATCTGGCGTCTGAGAGCTTCTCTCGCGCACCCCGAGGTGTCGTCGTTCTCGACAGCTGATCTCGGCTGCGATCTCGGCTGCGATCTCGGCTGCGATCTCGGCTGCGATCTCGGCTGTGATCTCGGCTGTGATCTCGGCTGTGGTCTCGGCTGTGATCTCGGCTGCGATCTCGGCTGCGATCTCGGCTGCGATCTCGGCTGCGATCTCGGCTGCGATCTCGGCTGCGATCTCGGCTGCGATCTCGGCTGCGATCTCGGCTGCGATCTCGGCTGCGATCTCGGCTGCGATCTCGGCTGCGATCTCGGCTGCGATCTCGGCTGCGATCTCGGCTGATCTCACGTGTCGTCGTCGACGGTGAAGCCGGCCCACCGCACCAAGTACTCCTCGGCGCCTGTTGGAGACGAGAGTTGAGCGGCCGCAAGAATGCGGCGCGAGGGTGCGATCTCGGCGCGTCTCGTGCCGGGAGCGCGGTGAGCACGCCTCCGGCCAATCTCAGTCTGGGCGAGCCTCGGCGCGAACCTCCGGCGAATCTCGGACGAATCTCGGGCGAATCTCGGGCGACTCTCGGGCGACTCTCGGGCGACTCTCGGGCGAATCTCGGCGAATCTCGGCGAATCTCGGCGAATCTCGGGAGAATCTCGGCGAATCTCGGCGAATCTCGGGAGAATCTCGGCGAATCTCGGCGAATCTCGAGAGACCCGTCCACGACGCGCCGCGCGCGCAAGCACTCCACCTCGTACTCCTCCTCCTCCTCCTCCTCGTCCTCCTCAGCCTCTTCCCCTGCCCCCTCCGCCTCCGCCTCCGCCTCCCTTGCCTCCTCACCCACCTCCGCCTCCGCCTCGCCCGCCTCGCCGCGTGAACCGCCACCCTCGCCAACCGCTCCCTCCGCTCCCTCCGCCGCCTCCGCCGCCCCGTCCGCCGCCTCCGTCGCCCCCTCCGCCGTCTTCGCCCCCGCCGCCGCCGCCGTCTTCGCCTCCGCCCCCGCGCCGCTCTCCGCCTCCCGCAGCGCCGCGAGCGCCGCCGCCTTTCTCGCCTCCTTGCGCCTCCTCTTCCGCTCGCGCTCCGCCTCCGTCCACGCCTACCCCGCCCGGCCGGCCTCGAGTCACTCTCACTCTCACTCCTCTCCTCAAGACTGTGTCCTCCTCCCCCACACGCCTGAAGAGCGGCGGTGCCGCGAAGCCGCTCCTCCGGCTGCCACGTCACCTAAGCTCGACACAAGCTCGACCTCGTCTCGACGCCACCTCGGGCAAGCCGCGCCTCCGCCCGCCACGTCACCCCGCCCGAGCCGCGCGCCGCCACCTAGTCTCGCGCAATCTCGGCTCACCTCGACGCCACCTCGACGTCACCTCGACGCCATCTCGACGCCATCTCGATCTCGGGGAATCTCGCCACCTTGTACGACGTCTCGAACTCGTCGCGCCGCTCGTCGAAGCGCACGCGCTCCTAGAAGCAAACACACACGGGGACCTCCCTTTCCGTCAGGGTCACGCGCTCCTAGGAAGCGCGTGGTCGCGGACGTGTCGGCAGCGGTCACGTGCTGGGCGTGTAGTGGGCGTGTCGTGGACATGCAGTGGGCGTGTCGTGGACTTGTCGTGGGCGTGTCGTGGACATGGACATGTCGTGGACATGTCGTGGCGTGTCGTGGGCGTGTCGTAGGCGTGTCGCAGACGTGTCGCAGACGTGTCGTTGACGTGTCGCCGACGTGTCGTGGGCGGTGCGCTCCTTCAGAATCGCTTCAAATTCCTCCTCCTCCTCCTCCTCCTCCGACCCGCCCTCTTCCGAATCTGCGTCGGGCCTCCGCCGCCTCTTCTTGCCGCGCGACTCGCCCTCGCTGCTCGACGAGTCCTCGTCCTCGCCACTGCTCGTCCCGTCGCCTGGGTCGAACGAGTCGTCGCTGCTGCCGCTGTCCGAGTCGTCGAGAAACGCGTCGTACGTCTCGTCCTTGACGGCGTCGAGCGCGGCGCGGCCCGACTTCCTCGAGCGGCGCTGCTGCTGCGTCTCTGCCACCGGATCGGCCGTCCCAGCCGCCTCGGCCGGCTTGGAGCGCGGCTTCGTCTTCACCGGCTGCGCCGGCGTCTGAGCGCGCGGCGCTGGAGCCGGAGCCTGCTTCGGCTTGGCTGGCTGGGCGGCCGCCTCGTTGAGCGGCGTAGGCTCCGCCGCGCGCTCAGACGTCGGCGCAGCTCGGACGAGGAACTTGAGCATTATGGATGTGTGGAGCCTCGGGCTCTTCGTTGAGCCGGGCGCGCCCAGCGCGGGAACGCGAAAAAAAAGGTAGTGCCACTCACCGGCCTTCGCCAACGCCTCAAAAGTGGCGCAGAGTGAGGCGGTTCTCAACAGGCAAAGCATCGGTAACCCGCTACACTACCTGCCGCTGCCCGCTATGGGATCACAACGCTACCTCGCCTGGGCCGCTGCCCGCTACACTACCTGCCGCTGCCCGCTACACTAACTACCTGCCGCTGCCCGCTACACTACCTGCCGCTGCCCGCTATGGGATCACAATGCCGCGACGCCGCGACGCCACGACGACGCCACGATGCCGACCGGGGTGAGACATCCTCGCCTCGAGGAGTCGGCATGCTAGATGCTCTCTGAGATAGGTGGAAGCGTCGAGTCCACCAAACATCGGCCGGCTCACGCCGCCTTGGCCGCCTCTGAGCGCTTGAGCACCTCATCAAATGTCGCATAGCGCTGCGTCGCCTCATCCCATACTTGGAGGTGGAGCGAGCGCCACATGCCCTTCGCGTCGAGCACGGTAACGTCGTCGAAGGCGCCCGATGGCGCGCCCTCGTGCACCTCGCGCAGCATGTAGCCTGGGATGCGCATGCGAAAGTGGTGGATGTGGTGGTACTCGATGCCCAGCGTGAAATACTTGAGCCACGTCGGCACGACGGCCAGCGAGGAGCCGTGCATTGCGGCCTCGCGAAGCTTCCATTCGGCCGAGCCGCGCACATAACCGTGATCGTATACGTGCTGCCAATGGAAAAGGAGGACGCCCATCGTCATCGCGAGGTAGTCCCCCAGCAGCACGAGCGAGAAGATGCCGCACGCGTGGGCGGCGGGATAGCGCACGCCGAACACAATAAGCGCAGAAAGCAGCTTATCGGTGAAGCGATAGGCGGCCTTGCGGCCGGGCCGAAGCTCAAACGGCAGCCGCATCTTGAAGTACCACGTGAGCACCCCTGCGAGCGAAAAGAATGGGAGAGGGTGGCGCAGCACACGCCACAGTTGCTGCTTCCAAGCCGGCATCGCGACAAACTGGGAGGAGGTGTGGAAGACGGTCTCGCCCCAATCGTAGTCGTCCTGCCCGAGATTCCCCACATTGGCGTGGTGCAGCTGGTGACCCACATTCCAGTCTGGCGGCGTAGCACACATGACCGCCGACACATGGAGCGTGAGCCAGTTGGCCATGCGCATTCGCTTCGAGCCCTGAAAGAAAGAGCCGTGCCCGCAATCATGGAAAATCATGAATGAGCGCAGGTTCAAGCCCGCCCACAGCACGGCGAGCGCGGCACGCAGCGCAAGGCACACGCACGGCCCGATGCTAGAAGAAGCCGCGAGCCGATCGGCGGTCCACGTGGCTAGCACCCACCAGCTGGCCATGCCGCCTGCGGCTTGCATAAGCACGACGGCAGATCGCAGCGGCGTGCCGCGGAACGCGGGAATGTCCAGATACCGGCATAGGCTGTCTTTGGTCGCCTCCTCGGCCGTGGCCGGGGCGGCGTGGGGGCAGCTCTCATCTCGCGCTGCGTCGCGCCGGGCGAGGGCGAGGCGAAAGGCAACCATGGCAAACGAGGCACCTGATTCGGGTACTTGAGCACTTGAGCACTGGATAGGGTCGGTTCCGCATGGTACGGGACCCCTCGATCGTCTCGGGTACTTGCGGTCACCGAGAGGCACTAGCAACGCCTCCGTGTGGGCAGCTCACCCGCGGTCTGAACCGTGTGGGTCTGTGTCGAGTACGTGCGGATTGAGAGAGAAGTAGACGAACTGGCCCTGTGCCGTGTGGGTGGGAGGGGGGCGTTAGCTCCGCAGAACAGCTTCATTTCACCGCCGTCGGCATTGCCGAGCGGCAGGTCTGTGGTGTGTGCGCCTGGCCCTTGTGCTGAGTGCCGCCCATGAGGTTGCCATGACGAGGAGATTCCCTGCTCCACCAGCAGCGCCGTATGCCCTCCCCTTCGCTCGGGCGCGTCGCCCGAGGTGCGCAGCACCGACCAGGGGGAGGATACCATTCCGCGTAACGTATCGAACAAAAGAATTTTAGTCAGCGAACAAAAGAATTTTACAACCAAACTCCCTCGCACGACACTGGGCACGGGACTGGCGCGCACTGGCACTAACAAAAGAAATACACGCGAATTCCTGTGTCCCAATTCCCAGCCTCCCCTGCAGGCGATGGCGGTGGCGTCCCCACCGGCATGCCTCCACGGACTTGGACAGCGGTCGGAGCAGATGGGACGCCGCCAACCGCCGGCGGCGCCATGTGAAGCACGCCTTGCCAAGGCACCCCGATGCCAGCTGCTGCGCGCCCGGAGAGGTCGAGCAGCGCGGAGGCCGCGCACGCGTCGGAGGGGGCGTGGAGCGCTTGTCCCTCTGGGGGCGGCGGCGGCGCAATAGCGCGGTCCGCCGTCTCCAGCGCCGCGGAGACCGCTGTTCGGTTGTGCAGCGGCACTGCTGGTACGGGGGCAGGGATGGCTGAAGGGACAGGTTGTGCGGGCGCGGTGGCGCAAACCTCGGACGCCAAGCCAGTCGGCACGGACGCCAAGCCGCCGAGGGGCAGTTCGTAGGCGGCGGCAAAGGATCGCGCGGCAGTGGAGGCGGCGGCGGCGGCGGCGGCGGCGGCGGCGGCGGCGGCGGCGATGGCGGCGGAGTGAAGCTCATCCCTTGGCGAGATGACCTGGGTGCTGAAAAAGACGCCAGGGATCGCTTCTTCGTGGAGGGGGATGCCCATGACGTGGGCGGGATCGGTGGAGGTCAGGGAGGCCTGAGAAGTGATCCGCTGCCCTTGCGTCCAGAGGGAGGCGCTGGAGACCAGCTCGTCGATGGTGCGCCCCGTCTCAGCCGGTGTGGCCGGCAGGGTGGGAGGTGTCATGTGCATCACGCCCGCCGTTGGCGCCAGGGCCAGGGGGGGCGGGGGGGCGTGCGGGCCCAGCAGCGGCGCGAGGGTGCGCCCGATGCGAAAAGTGTACCAGCCGCACGGACCGAGCGGAAACTCGCCGAGACGATGGAGCGGAGCCGATGTTGCAAACTTCAGGATGACAATCGGCGGCCCGATGCAGTTGATGGTCTGGTTGACGACCCTGTGCGGCGGCCAGCCGTCTGCGTCGGGGCCCTCGTTCCAGCACCCGCCTCCGTGCTTGTTGGTCGGCACGCAGCCTGAGCAAACCACCCGCAAGCGGGAGGCGTGGATATGCACTCCTCTCGCTCGGCATGTGGTGCAAAACCTCTCTCTGAACGAGGCGCCAGCCTTGATCGGCACTGGCACGCACGCCGGCGTCGTGCCGCCCGACAGCAGATACCCCCAGCAGCCGGTGTGTCCTCTTTCAGCCATGACCAACTCGGTTTCCGAGGACCGGCACTTGAGGGGTGTCGCGATATCGAATTTTGAGGGTGCGATCTCGGAATTGAAGGGGGGTAACGCGGCGGTCGCTCGGTCCTCGAATTTTCTCTTTCCTTCGCTCCTCCTTATCATGCATCGCAGTCGTCGAGCCAGGCCGGCGACAGCGACCTCGCCTCTTTCAGCGGCGGCGTCGAGACAACGGGGTGCGGCTTATTTGTTGACGGCGAGACACTTGATGCAAGCTCCCGACTTGGCGGCTGCACCGCCACCATTTGCACATACATCTGAGAGAGAGAGAGAGAGAGATTTTTAGCAATATCAAACTGTCAACATGCGTCCCATCTCTGGATGGTATCGCTGGATGCACTGCGGCGGCACGCGCGCGGCGGCGGCCGGGCCCGCAGGCGCGGCGGGCTGGCCACCCGCGGTGGCACCCTGCGGCTGCGATGCGGCTGCGGCGGCGTACGTCTTGGGCGCCGGCTCCGCGGCTGGCGGCGCGGCGGCAGGGGCGGGCGGCGCCGCAGGGCTCGCGCTCGCAGGCGGCTCCGTGGCCTGCGCCTGCCGCTCCTGGCGCACAGCGCGCTCGAGCTGCGAGTGCGGGTGCAGCTGTACGATGACGTCGCCGCTCTGCGTCGCGGTGAAGGAGACCGAGTACGGCGCTTCGCCGTCGTTCTTCTTCTCCGCATAGACGAGCGCGTAGTCGCACACCTGTCGTTGGTGGTCAGTGAAGATGGTCTCTGTGCAGCGCTCGGCGGAGCCGACGCGAGAGAAGTGCCGCCTGAACGCCATGCGTCAGGCGCTGTTTGAATTGTAATACACACACTCTCTCTCTCTCTCTCCCGCGCTGGGAATTTTTTCTCGTCATCAAGATCTCGGTACGACTGTAGCACGCGTGAGGTCAGCTGGTATTCGCTCAGCCAGAAAGACCGTGCATGCAAGTCCTCAAGAAGGCCTGCGCGGGCATCCGAGGCCTCCACCCCGTCGTCAAAATCCTCATCTGCGGCGCAATCGGGCTCGGCGCCGGCCTCGTGCTAGCCTTTACCAACAGCGAGCCGTCTCCAACGTGGCGTGCGGAGTTTCTCGTCTGGTTGGGGATGCCAGGCCAGGCACGCGCTCCAACAGCTCCTCAATCTGCACGCACTCTCTGACACCCGACCCGACTTGTCTCAGCTCTACCTTCGTGCGCTCTCCGCAATGGTCGGCCCGCTCGTCTTTTGCTCGGTTGTGCTCGGATTCGCAGCCCTGGGAGAGATTGGCGCCAGCGGTGGCAAGATCATGAGGGCAGCCTTCGGTCTCTACGTGCTCACGACGTGTGTGGCACTAGCGCAGGCAAGCACCACCCAACCCGTCACCCCGTCACCCACTCACCCTTTTGGTAAATTTAATACCCTCTCCACACCCTCTGGTCAGGGCATCTTCCTCACCCTCATCACTCGGCCAGCATGGGACACGACCGACCAAGGCTCGAACCGAGTCCTCGTGTCTCCCCCCGCCGTCCCGTATGATGCTAAGGACCGGTGTGTCAGCCTGGGCACGGAGGAGCGCCAGTCTCGGAACCAGCTCTCGGAAGCAACCGTCTCGGGAGACCTTCGCGTAGGCGCGTGACCCTCGGATACAAGGACGGCGTCTGGTGCTGCCCGCCGGGCGAGGCGGTGGCGGGCGCCTACCGCTTCACCGCGGCGGAGGCGGCGCGCGTGGACGTGCTCTTCGAGGGCGCCCCCTCCGCTGTCCGCGTGACGGAGCTGTCCTACTACTACCCGGGCATGGTCACCTTTGACTTGCCCGACGCCGTCAGCGGCGGCGGCGACCAGCGGGACGTGTTGGCGGGCCGCACCAACCTGACGCTGTACGATGCGGGAGGCGACGTCGTCCTCTCCTCCGGCCTCGAGGTGACCGGAGGCTCGTCGAGCGAGCGCGGCGCCATCTCGGTCTCGCTCGGGCTGCTCTACGACGTGTGGTGCCGGAACCTTCTAGGAACCTTCTAGGAACCTTCTAGGTCTCGCTCGAGGGGCTGCTCTACGACGTGGTGCCGGACAACCTGGTCGGCATCTTCTACGGGCCGGGCGGCTCCGCCTCCCTCCTCTCGATCATCTCCTTTGGGATCGCCTTTGCGCTCGCCGCGCTCATCCAAGGACGCACACCGGGCTCCACGAGCCTCGTCCTCCCCTTCCTGCAAGAGTTCCTCGACACCCTCATGCACATCATCCTCGGCGTCGTCGCGCTCACGCCGGTCGCCGTCGGCTCGCTCATCCTGCAGGCGGTCGGCCAAAACAGCAGCGACGAGCTGGCCGAGGCCATGTCGTCGCTCGGCATCGTCGTGGCGTGCATCCTCGCGGCGAACCTCTTCCACACCGTCGCCGTGCTGCCCTCGCTCGTGTACTGCGCGAGCCGGCGAAACCCGTACGCCCACCTCAGGGGGATGCTGCGCGCGGCGGGCGTGGCGGCGGGCTCCTCCTCCTCCGCCGTCACGCTGCCGGTGACGATGGAGTGCTGCGAGGGGCTCGGATACGACCCCGCCATCTCGCGTTTCGGCCTCGCCCCCCCCTCGCTCGGCACCTCGCCTCCTCCCCGGTGCAGGTGAGAGACCCGGAGGTGGCCCGAGAGCGTAGGCCTCTCGCTCGGCTGCACAATCTCGATGGACGGCGCGGCGGTGCTGATGTCGGCGGTCACCATCTGGCTCGGCGTCATGGCGGGACAGACATTCACCGCCGCCAAGGTGCCGCGCCACTCATTAGGGTAGCGTTACTAGCCGGGGTAGCGTCACGTTGCTGTCCCCATAGGGCAGCGGCAGTGCTAGTGGCCATGCCGTCCCCGTGCCACACACACTTTTGTGCGTGTCGTCCCTGCCACACCCTTCTAGCTTCGCGGGTGGGTAGAGGCGCGGCGGGGGAGTACTTAGGTGCTCGTCCTCCTCATCATCGTCGTCCTTTCTTCGATGGGCGCCTCGCCCACGCCCGGTATCATACCCACGATCATACTGATCTTCGGCGCGGTCTACGGCACCGCGGTGCCGCTGCCAGAGGAGAGAGCGAGTTCTCCGTGGCCGCGGCGATGCCCAGCGAGAGGCGTAACGCGAGGGATGTGCTCGAGCTCATAGGAGATCGCGTACGTCGCCGCGGTCGACTGGCTCATCGACCGTTCCGCGACGGTGTGGCCCTTATACACACACACACACACACACGCACGCACGCACGCACTCCACACACGCACGCACGCACGCACGCACGCACGCACGCACGCACGCACGCACACGCACCTCACACGCACGCGCACACACCCACGCACACCGCTCGCGCCTTGCACTGAGCGTCAATGCCGAGGGGCTTCTGTTAGCAGACGTGGAGTCGCGAGGGTGTCGCCCCCCTTGCCCCACCACCCTTGTGGGTGTGGAGACTGACGTGTATCTCACCGTACCCACCTTCCCTTAGGTGACCAACGTGCTCTCCGACTCGTTTGTGGTCTGCATCCTAGACAAGTGGTTCGGCGCCGCTGCGGTAAGTGGTTCGGCAGAGGCGGAGGCCCGGGGACCCTCCTCGGCCGGTGCCTTCGTGAGCCTCGCTGGATTCGGGGCGGTTCGCGCCGAGGCAGCCACAGCCACCAAGAGCGTGCTCGCCGACTTCTTCGCCCTCCACACGTCGCTCTCCAGCCCGCTGCCGCTGTGGCGGCGGCAGCGGCGCGTCATTTCCGGCGGCTCTGCCACCACCGCCACGGTGGAGGCGGAGGCGTTGGACTTGGCGGAGCCGGAGGCGACAGATGGGGCAGTGGCGCCAGAGAACACCCGCGACTTCTCCCATAGCCGCGGGGCGTGAAACACGCCGTGGCGTGCTCTTATCGCGAGCGTACCTTAACCTAGGGTCATGTCTTTGCACCCACGGTGGTGGGCTGCACTGGTTGCAGGCCAGCTCATGCATGGCGATGCATGGCGAGCAGGCGATGATGCTTGCGTAGCGGGTTGTTGCGCATGTTGGCGAGTGTGTGCATGTGCATGTGCATGCACATGTGGCATGTGTCAAATCGAACGCCTTCCCGCAAAAACGAACCACACTCCACACACACATATTTCCCCTCTTTTTTTCTCTGAGTTCGCTGCACTTTCAGGTCGACGGCCTGCTCGCTTGGTCGACCGGCTCCGACTGGCTTGGCTCCGACCTGCTTGGCTCCGACTAATTCAGCCGCTCCACACGCTTTGCGCTGCCGGCGAGGCATCCTGCAAGCGATGATCACAATCAAGGCCGTGGTGCCGCCCGCACGCGATGCCATGCTGCGCCTGCGCCACCGGGCATCATCCCTCTCCGTCGCTGCGCAATGGAGTCGGAACATGAGCAAGGCGTCGGTGGTAGCCTCGCCGCCGGCCGATGAGAGTGGCTAGAAACGAATTGAGAGTCATAACGCCTAGGCTGCCTCCTACATCCGTCTTGGCGGTGGGAGCTAGGGCGGAGGGGGTGAGGGTAGGGTGATAGGATAACCCATTGCATCACTTCGTCCTCAGCGCGAGGCTTTTTGAATCGTGCGTGTGCGAGAGCCGTTTTTTGAAATCTTTTCGGGCTGGTAAATTTCCGCGAAGTCCCCTGTCGAGCGAGACACGCTTTTGGCCCAGCGCCAAGCCACCTCAGTCGCGACGACGAGGCTTCTTGCCCTCCTCCTAGTGCTCTGTGCACCGGCCGAAGCCATGCGGACGCGCTTTGTCTGGTGCGCAGCCTCTCTCGCCCTTGCCCTCGGTGGCACCGCCCGAGACAGACTGCAGCAGCACTGTGTGCTGAGCGGGCGCAGCTCTCCTCCTGAGGCCAGCGCCCGCCACGCTGCGCAGGTGGGTGCGCAACGACCTCCGCCTACACGACAACCCTTGCCTCGCCCGCATCCTCGCGCACAAGGGCGAGGCGGAGGCGCGTCGCTCCCGAGACGCTTCCGAGAGCTTCCATGTGGATGCACCATTGCGGAGTCCACGTGGATGCACCGTCCGTCTCACCGCGCATTGCACGAGATCTGCACGCCACGCCACGCCGCGTCACAGCAGCCCGCGACCTGCCCATGTCGCGACCCGCAGGTGTTGCCTGTCTTTTTGTTTGACCCGCGGCAGTACCGGCGCACGGCGCGCGGCTGCGACAAGACGGGCCCCTTCCGCGCCAAGTTCCTGTACGATTCCGTCCTCGACCTGCGCCAGCAGCTGCGCGGCATCGGCAGCGACTTGCTCGTCGGTGTGGGCAAGCCGGAGGAGCTGCTGCCGCGGCTGGTGCGAGATCGAGCCGAGATTGAGCCGAGGTCGAGCCGAGGTCGAGCCGAGGTCGAGCCGAGGTCGAGACTTAGCACACCAGCTACTGGTCCCACACCTGCGGACCTCACACCTGCGGACACCTCGCGCCTGCGGACTGATCGGCCGCTCGTCGACAGGTCGCTCCTCGCGGCGAGGGCGACACGCATACGACGATCCTCTGCCAGGAGCAAGTCACGTCCGAGGAGCTTCGGGTGGACCGCGCGCTCCGCTCGGCGCTGCCGGCGGGGAGCTGCCAGTTCAAGCCCGTGTGGGGCGGCTCGCTGTATGACCGGAGCGAGCTGCCCGCGAGGCAAGCCCTCGATTCCTCGACCCTTCCGTGAGCCTTCTTGGAACCTTCCGGCAGGAGCGAGCTGCCCTACCGGCAAGATCTCTCCGACCTGCCGGACGGCTTCACGCCCTTCCGCAACAAGGCGGGGAGGCCGGTGCCGCGTGGGGACGCCTCATGTGTTCATCGATCCATCCATCCCTTCATTATTGGGCAGGTGGAGAGCCGGTGCGAGGTGCGGGCGCCGATCAAGCGACCGGGCAACGGAGACCTGCCGCTGCCGCCCGCCGACGCGCTGGCGGCGGCGGCGCCTCTCAGCTGCACGGCGCTGCCGCCGTTGCCAGAGATTGGGCTGAGCGAGGCGGCCCTCGGGGAGGCGTCTCGAACCCTGAGGCGTGACGCCGTCCCGCGACCTCTCCCGGACCGTTCCCGGAACCTTCCCGCAGGCGCCGGACCCGCGAGGCGTGATGCCGTTCCCTGGCGGCGAAGCCGCCGCCCTCGCCAGGCACTACCTCGCCATCTCCTTAGCCGCTCCCTGGTACTCCCTTTTCACTCCCCACAGCTCCCCACCAGCTCCCCACCAGCTCCCCACCAGCTCCCCACCAGCTCCCCACCAGCTCCCCACCAGCTCCCCACCAGCTCCCCCCGCCAGGCTCAAGCACTACCTCTGGGACAGCGACGCCCTCGCCACCTACTTCGAGACGCGCAACGGCATGCTCGGCGCGGACTACTCGTCCAAGTTCGCGCCGTGGCTCGCGCATGGCTGCCTCTCGCCGCGACAGGTGGCGCACGAGTGCCGCAGGTACAGAGTACGAGTAGTAGTCAGCGACTCTTCAAGAAGAACCAACGCCCCTGACGCCGAGCTGCTGCCGCAAGGTACGAGGGCGCACGCGTGCAGAACAAGTCCACGTACTGGATGGTCTTCGAGCTCATCTGGCGCGACTTCTTCAAGCTGTACTGCGCCAAGCACGGCGAGATGCGCCTCGACGGCTCCACCCCACTGCACCTCCACCCCACTCCTCGAGAGAGACTAACCCCCCCGCCCCCTCCCCCCCTCCTACATCCCTCGTGAACTGTCCTGGAACTATCCTGCAGGCGACGCCGTCTTCCTCGAGGGAGGGCCGATCGGGTCGCACCAGTCGTGGCGCTCCGACGCGCAGCTGCTCCAGCGCTGGAAGGATGGCGAGCTCGGCGTGCCGCTCGTCGACGCAAACATGCGCGAGCTCAAGGCGACCGGGTTCATGTCGAACCGCGGGCGGCAAAACGTCGCCTCCTACCTCGCCCTCGACCTGCAGCTCGACTGGCGCGAGGGCGCCGAGCACTTCGAGGCGCTCCTGCTCGACTACGACGTCTGCTCCAACTGGGGCAACTGGGTCTCGGCGGCGGGGCTGACCGGAGGCCGCGTCAACCGCTTCAACATCGTCAAGCAGTCCAAGGACTACGACACCGACGGCGCCTACGTGCGCCACTGGCTGCCAGAGCTCAAAGATGTGCCGTCGCAGTTTGTGCACGAGCCGTGGAAGATGGGGCGGGCCGAGCAGGAGAGGTTCGGCTGCCGCATCGGGACGCACGGCGACGCCGCCTCCGACTACCCCAACCCGCCAAAGTCGTTCTTCCAGTACGGCGGAGGCGGCGGCGGCGGCAAGGGCGGTGGCGGCAAGGGCGGCGCCGGCAAGGGCGGCGGCCGTGGCAAGGGCGGCGGCCCGAAGGGGCCTGGTTCTGCTGGCCCACGCGGGAATGGCGGGGGCGGCAGGGCGCGTGCCGGGGCGCCGGTGAGGGGGCGCGTTCAACACGCGTACTGAGAGCGCGGTTGCCTCTCGAAAGAACTGTGACCGTGTGTGAGCCGCTGCGCGCCGCCTTGCTTCATCAGGATTTCCCCGCTTGCATCATATCATGGTTTTCGCCATGATATTATGGAGTCATGATATCCGAAAGCTTGGCACGTCATTTTCACGCTCTTGAAATCACACCTTGCGATTTCACACAAGGATCACGCTCTTGAAATCACACCTTGCGATTTCACACAAAGAAATCACGCTTGCCGCTCGGAGCCCGGAGCGATTTTTTGTTTGGTGCCGGTATACTACGGTAAAAATGTATATAGCTGCGCGCGCTTCTACTGTACACGCGGGCGCAACGAACATGGCTAGTACAGCAGAGCACATGCTCATGGCCTCCCCGGGGAAGTGCGAGAGTCGTGCGGTCAGCCCCAGCCGACTTAACCTTCAGTTGCCGTCCCCACAGTGTGCGAGCTCGCTGGGGGGGGCGGGGGAATCGTTGAGAAATAAATAACAAATATACCGCTACTGAGCTCCCCGGCCCTGGATGTGAGGCTAATGATTGCACTCCAAGTGCTCCAAGTGCACCGCGCACACCAAACAAGGGGTGCGAGAATCGGAGAGAGACTGCGAAGTGAGATAGGAAGAGGCGGACGCCCAACCAAGGGTGGGCGACGGCTAGCGCACCACACCCCTCTCCTTAAAATCCCTGTGTGGTGGCGGCGTGTGAGTGAGTATTCTTGATACGAAACCACGACGACACGCACCAGTCGACTCGCATCGGTTGCCCTCTGGGGGGAGGTGGGGGCCCCCGGAGGCACCATGCGCCGCGCCGCAGTGCGGAAACGGGGCTCCGGCTCTACTAGTCTCTACTAGCACCGACTTCCCGATTAAGCTAGGTTAATCAGAGGGCAGATTTGGAGAGATCTCGAGGAGTACACACAGATAGACCCTCCAATCATGAGAAACCTCCAACCTGATCGGTCGTACTGACCGCCGACAGATCACTCCAGACAGCAGACAGGCCGACGTCTGCACGCGGCCGGCCGGGCGAGAGGCTTGACATGATCCGACCCTGCGACCCTGACGCTGCTGCTCTAGCTATCAGATAACTGCTGACTGCTGCCACAATGTGTGACCGGTGCTGGCCCACTTGGCGGCCTTCCCGGTCAGTGGTGAGGCGCAGTTCAGAGCTGTCGATGGCGCGATGCCGCACTGGTCCCACATTGGTGACACGAGACCACCACGTTTGCCGGTCCAAGGGAGAGGCACTGGCGCTGTCCTGAGAAAGTGCATGGTCCCTCTTGACTGCCCATGCGCGCGAGGCTGTGTAGGCATAGCCTCGAGAGTGCCAGCAGCCAGTCGCCGAGGCAGTTTGTGACGCGCATTGCGTCAGAAGCGTGCACGCGCTGGAAGGACACCTTCCTACTGGCCGTACGATCAGGTCGTCACTGAATGCTTGATACTAAGGCCGCGAGCTATGCAGGTGGTCAATTGTGCAGCAGGGCACGGTCAGCAGCGCCGACAGGCTGTCGCAAGGCGTGATAGCATGGCCGCAAGTACGGCGAATTCCTTGAAAACAAGTAAAAAATCGCGCAAAAAAGAAAAAAAATCCCGAAAAAATCGGCGCCTGCGGCGGGCCGTGGGACCCCATCTCCCCCCCGCATGGATACCCTCTAGGGCCCCCGCCTCCCCCCAGAGCGGTTGCCTCCATGAACGGCGGAGCTATTCTCGCGCCCACACCACACCTGGCTCCAACGTGGACACGCCCATAGCTGGGGACACTACTAGGTCACGCATGGCATCACAGAAGTTTTATCTCTGGGCCCCGAAAGGCATCTCTAGCAGTGTCGTTACACATGCCCCCTCCCCTCCTGGGCGCATGCGCCTCCCGTCTCGCCAGAGCATAAGCCTTTGGCGTGTGGCGAGACGAGTTTTTCGCCATCGCTGCGAGCAGCAAACCACTCGCCGCAACAGCCGGAGGCATCGCCGCGGCACTGGCTGCGCCGCGGTCCCGCACCCGTCGACGCAGCTCCCCCCGCGGAAGACCGCGCGTAGCGACGTCTTGACGATCGAGATGAGCGTGCCTGAAGCTCGCCCACCTACTGCCCCTGAGAGTTGGTTATTGAGTGGGATCAGCTCCCCCCCTTGGGATCGAAGCCGCCACAACCTCGCACCCAACACCACAGGCGGGATCAGAGAGAGACTCCGCACCGGACACCGCCCGGGCACAGACCCCCTACCCGTCGGATCGCACAGAGGGCCCCCTCGGAGCAGCCCACACACAATCTCGCATCGGCAGATTGAGTGCCTGAGTCAGGCAGACAGCACAGACAAGAGGAGAGAGAGGAGAGAGAGAGAGAGAGAGAGAGAGAGGAGAGGGTGAGGGTGTGAACACACGTGAGGAGTGGGGAGGGTGTCTCATCCTGAATCTGAAATCATTGCTGCTCTATCCACCCGCGCCTTCTTCTGCCCCTTCCGTCGTCCATAACGCTTCCACGTCTCCACCTCCTCCTCGCATCCGCTCGAGTCTGATTCCGAAATCTGTATTTCTTCGCTCTGATCCGCCTCCGCTTGCCTCCTCTCCTCTCTCACCCGCCGATTGCTCTCCTCCAACGACCACTGAATCGCCTTCTCCTCCCGTTCCTCGCTCTGACGCAGCCATTTCTCCACCCTTCCAGTCCCCTCTCCACTCTCTCTCTCTCTCTCTCTCTCGGTGCAGCGCGGCCACCATGCGGCGCGACGTGCCCGCAGACTTTTTTTTATTCTTTTTGGAGCAGCGGGCGGCCTGCACATGCCAGCACTCCTCGCCGCCGCGGTCTGGGCGGCCGCTTTTTCGCCCGCCGCCGTCCTCTTCGCGACGGTCGTGGCGCGCCGGCCCGTCCTCGTGGTCCTCGTTTTTCTCTCGGCGTTCGCATGGTCTCGACGCTCCGTCAGCATTGCGCTCTCCCCGCGAGCGACGCAAAACACGCCGCGGTGCTCCCATAGGCTCCTCTCCATCTCCCTCGCCGCCGCCCTTGCCGCGGCGCTGAGGGCGGCGGTGCCCGCTGCCGGCACGTCGGTGGCAGTGGTGGCGGCGGCGGCGGCACTCTGCCAGGAAGGGAGTCGGTACGGCATGTACAGCGCGTACGTCCTCTTCCTCCGCTCGCTGCGCCAGCTGGGCGTGGCCGTCGACACCGGCCCGCCCGCCGCGCACCTGCTCAGCGCCGCCGTGGCGAACGGGGTTGGCATCTGGGCGGCGTACACGCTCGTTCTATACGGCGACGTGCTCTGGCGGTCCAGCCTGCCCGGCAGCCTGTACAGCGACCAGTGCGAGGGGCTCTCCACCTTCGCCGTCGACGCGATGAGCGCGTGCGGCATTGGCCTGGTCAACGTGCTCCTTTCGTGCATCGGCTGGGTCGCCGCCTACCCGCGCCGCTCGCCCGCCCTGGCGGCTACGACAGTCGGCTTGCACGTCGCCGCCACCGCCGCCACCGCACTCAACGCAGGCCCGCGCGGCCTGGCGAAGGACGGCTGCTCCGCCTCGCTGCCCGCCCTCGGCGGCGCCGTCCTCCTCTCCGCCGCCGTCGCCGCCTTCTCCACTCGCGACGGCGGGGCGGCGGCGGCTCGAGACCTCGGGCTCTGCTCCGGCGTCGTCCGCTTCAAGGAGAAAGACGAGCCGCTCCTATCCTCGCAGAGCCGCGCGCACCGCTCCTCCGCGCCGCTCGACGAGCCACCACCCGAGGAGACGACGCGACAGAGGCTGAACCGACCAAGCGCCGCGGCGTCGGGGGACTGAAAGATCACCGAATACTAAGCGAGACGCAACGTGTGACTGAATGGGGGGCGCGCAGGTGGGGGCGCGCGGCCAGGGAGTCGTGATCCACCTGTCGAAAGGGGGAGATAGACAGAACATCAGTTTTTGTGGAAAACACACATCGAGCATCGGGAACGGCTGTGGTGTCCGCGCCGCGTCTCTCTGGCACAGACGGAGCAGCGCGGACCGCGCCAGCGGAGAGCGGTCGCTGCTCCGCCCCTCCGTCGCGCGCGCCGCGCGCGCGCTGCCGCCGCCGCCGCCGCCGCCGCCGCCCCCTCCTCGCCGTCTTCCCCACCCCTACCCTCTGTTGCGTGCACGCGCGCGTCGCGCGCTGCGCGCCCCGCCCCCGCCCGAGCTAGCGTGTGGGGAGAGCGGCATTGTGGCACGGTGCGGAGTGCATTGCCGTTCTTAACGGAGTCGCTTAGGCGGCTCCGGTGGTGAGCCGGTGTGTGTGCCAGTCCGCGCCAGTCCGCGCCCTTGTCGTGCCAGTGTGCTGTGAGAGAGGCTTTTAAGAATTCTTCTTTCCTACATAGGCGACCTATGCACCCACCCAAGCTCGGGATGCGGGGCCGGCCTCGAGGCGCTCCGGCGGCTTACGAGTCCGCGAGCCCTCGGGGTAGATGGCTGGCGGACACGGTCCGCTGTGCCTGTCCGGCAAACTGCAGCCACCGCATAGCCGAGGTCCTAGCGGGACAGGCTGCCGATACCAGAATCTGGCACCATCGCTCCCGCTGTTGCGGCTTGGCTGAGCCGGCGGCCGCTGCTCGCGCCGCTCCGCGCGCCATTCGTCGAGGGCGTAGATGGTGCCTCCAGGGAAAGAGGCGCGCTCTCTCGGCAATCTCAGCTATTCCGCTCCCCACTCACTCGAGGCGTCGGGCATACTGAGCCCGATTTGATACCTATTCACACGGCACGGGTGAAGACACGCTCTGCACAAGCGGGCGACCGGCCCAGAAGCTGCTTTGCCGGTGGGAGGTGTTGGTGGGCATGTAGCAGCCGAGTAGCAGGCTCTTGCCGCCGTCGCGTGGCGGCCCAGTCTGCGGCGACAGCTTCCCGTCCACAAACCAGGGCACCTCCGGCGGGTGGCGCGCTATCGCCTCCTCCGTCGCACGCGTTAGAAACCTAGTTGGCAAAGATCGGTCGCGAGCCATCGCTCTCGCTGTACAGTGCATACGCCCTCCTCGGCGTCGCATCCACACCAGGTGAGTCGAGATATGCCTTTTTCGCGTCTATAGCGCACTTTGCACGGGCAGCCCACGTGTGCCGCTCGAGGACCAGGGTGCGGGCGGCGGTGACGATCGCACGCCTCTCCTCCTCGTGGCTCAGATAGTGGTGCACCTCGCGAGGCAATCGGAAGATAGCCGAGGCAGAAGAGATCTAGCCGAGATCTACAAGAGAGAGCTCGGATCAGCCGAGTCGATAATACCTTTCGGAGCATGTCCTCCATGCCGTCGAACATCACCAAATGCACGCCGTCCTCCCAGAGCGACGTCTCGTTCACGCGGTTGCACAGCAGTAGCGTCGTGCCCGAAGCGAGCACCTCGAAGAAGCGCGTTCCAACAATCCCCTCCGGGCCAGTCGTGCTCACCTGCCCACAGCATGCGTTGTGCGAGCAGCACATCTTCACACTAGGAAAGCCATCCGCGGGCCGGTTGTGCTCACCCAAATCTTGGTGCGCGCGATCTGCTTCACGTAGTTGACTCGCGACAATGTGAACCACCGGTTGCCGCCACCGCCCGCAACGTTCTTCTTGTCCCAAGACCCAAAGTAAGTCCGGAGCCGGGCCGGGTCACTGCGCAGTGCTGCGGTGATCTCCGCCCTGAGAGCATACTTGGGTCCGCTCGAGCCCTGCAGGGAGTGGGCGGAGGGGTGGAGGGTAGGGCAAGCAGGGTTGGGTGGGAGGGCGGCGGAGTGGAGGGCGACCGTGAAGCCGATGTCAAATGGTTGGTCGGTGAAGTTGCCTGCAAACTTCCCGTAAACGGACGCGTCCACCCCGAAGGGCATCCAGTGATACGGCAGCCCACCACTTGCCGTGAACTCAGCCGCCTTGCGGCTTCCGAGCCACGTGAATCCTGCAGCGGCGCCGAGGTTGGTCGCCCACTGCAGCTTCGCGGTGACTGATCCCGTGAGCTCTGTGGCCGAGGTGTACATCTTATTTTGCAGCACCACCAGCGGGACCGTTGCCAGCTGAGCGCGGCTGAGCCCAAGTGGCTCTAGTGCATTGACCACGTTCGTCGCGTACCGCGGTCCAACCACGATCAGCTGGAAGCGCTTCGCGTCGAGGCGACACTTTCCGGTTGCTGCGTCGGCCTCGATCACTGAACTGTGAGACACCCGAATCACCTGGGGAACGCAACGGTGTCAGCGCTCTTGGAAGGCAGTGGATACGCGATGGCATCCAAGCTCTGTGGAAGGTGGGGAGAGTGGTCGTACCTCATGCAACGCGGAGAAGGCCGAGCGCACGTCACAGTAGTAACTCCAGGTGCGGCAGTCGAGGCGGCCTTCGACCCACAGCACCCTCCAGCGGGGCGGCGAGTAGTCAGCCACTCGGTCGTACCGCACGACTGGAAGCATCGCGAGGAGGGGAGGGCTACGAGGTCCTCTTTTCCGCCCGCGGTACGCGGCGCGCGATACGCCACGAGATCGGCCGGAGATCGTCGGACCAACAGCGCCGAACCTAAACCTAAAAAGAAGAAAAGAGAGATTTTCCCGCAAACTCTCGGAGTCTCCACGTCTCCAACGTTCGCTCCTGTTCATGCCCCAGCCGCAGCGGAGGTGCCGCACAACCCGCGGATTTGACTACCCCGATTCAATTGGCGAGCGCTTCGCGCTCGCACTGCAACATGGAACGCACCATGGGCTCGGCCGACGCTTTCGAGTACTGCCTCACCCTCTTGCCGCTCTCATCGATCCCTGCCGCCGCTGGTGTGTGCCGTGCCGCCCCTCTCACTCCTGTGTGAGTGCCTCCGCCGCCGTCGCTGGGAGCAGCAACTGCTCCCCACTAGGTGTTTCTCGGCGCTGGGCGGAGGTGGCAGTGCCGGTGCTCGTCTGCAAAGCGGCGGCGCAGCACTCCCTCCTCGGCCTCCTTCGGCTCGGCGCGTCTGCACGCGTTGTGCGACAGCGGCTCAGGCACGCGCCGCTCGAGGCCTCGCGCATGCGCCGCCTTGGCTGGCACGCGGGGACCTGCGCGCAGGACGACAGCGGCTGGCAGCTGGCCAGCGATGGTTGCGGCGAGGTGAGGAAACTCGCCAGGCCCATGGACTTGCCAGTGCTACCGCCTACTTCCCTTCCTCGCCCTATAGGACGAGGGCGTCTTGCCTCTTCACGACGCTGTGGCCCGCGGCTGCAGCGCAGAGGTGGTGGAGGCGCTGTTGCTTGCGTGCCCTGCCGCAGTCCGGATGCGCGCCGACATTGGACGATTGCCGCTGCATTTGGGCTGCCTGTTTGAGCATCCGTGCCGTAGCACAGTCTCGCTGCTCCTCCGGCACTATCCCGAGGGTGCATGGGCGCCGTGCGTAGATGCAGAATGCAGTGTTTGGTCGCCCGGCACACCACAGTTGCGCCTCCGGCGCCTGTCTCCACGCTCGTGGGAGCCAAGACGCCTCAAGCAAACTCGGTTGGCACCTACCTCACCCCATCCCGCCTTTCCTCGCAGGCGACCGATGCCACCGGCAGGACACCGCTCTCCCTGGCGCTCAGGAGCGGCGCGGACGGCCGCACGGTCGTGCAGCTCTGCCAAGCGACGCAGGTGCCGGGGCTGCTCGCACTGGCGCTGGGCGCGGCGCGCGTTAACGCAAAGCCGTATACTAGACCGTGAAAACGGTGAAGCGTCGACGTGAAGCGGTCTCGCCTGACGCCTCTCTATCTTGGCGACACTAGTTTTTTATTCGGGCGGATTATACGAAAGCGGGAGGGCCTTGTTTTCGTTTATGCGCAGCCTGGGCCACAGTAAAGCGGAGCGGGAGACACCGCGTCGGGAGCAGTTGCGCGCCGCGCCGTTAATACGTTATCAGGCGGAATAAATGCAGACGGACGCGGCGCGGAACTGCTCCCGACGTCTCCCGGAAAAGCACGGAAAATCTTCCCTAAGACTCATCCCTTCTTGCACTTGCACTCCGAGCAGCCCTCCATGAACCACTCGATGCCCTGTCCGCCGAGGCACGCGGCGCCTTCACATCCGTAGACGCAGATGCACTCGCCGGTTGTGGATGTGAGGCGGCCGCCTGTCAGAAGAGAATCCAGGGCTGCGACGGTGTTGAGTGGTGGTGCAATGAGTGTTGAGTGGTTTTGTAGCAGGCCGTATGGGGCGAAAGAGTCGCGCCTCGGCTCTTACACCATCCCGAATCCTTCTTGCCCGATGAGGGTGCGCGACTGCACATCACAGCAACTGCGAGACAGAGGAGCAAGAACAGGCTGCGTCTCATGACTCTAGAATCTAACGGATAGGCTCAGAACGAAGTGGTAGGGACCCTAGCGATGGGCGAAGAAGCGGCGCGGCGCCCAGCTTGCTTGCAAAAAAGAAAAAATTCCGCGCACAACCCTGCCCAGCCCCCCACTCCCGTTCCCCTGTGTCCCTGATCGTCCTTCCCAAATCTTGCTCGTGCAGGTAGGGACCCTGTCCTCCCCCCATGTCCATGTGTGAGTGAGTGAGTATTCTTGATACGAAACCACGACGACACACACCAGTCGACTCGCATCGGTTGCCTCCATGAACGGCGGAGCTATTCTCGCGTGCAGTCAAGAGGGACCATGCACCTAGCTTCTCAGGACAGCGCCGGTGCCTCTCTCTTGGACCGGCAAACGTGGTGGTCTCGTGTCACCGATGTGGGACCAGTCTGGACCAGTGCGGCATCGCGCCATCGACAGCTCTGAACTGCGCCTCACCACTGACCGGGGAGGCCGCCAAGTGGGTCAGCACCGGTCGCACATTGTGGCAGCAGTCAGCAGTCCATGGCTGATAGCTAGAGCAGCAGCGTCAGGGTCGCAGGGTCGGATCGTGTCAAGCCTCTCGCCCGGCCGGCCGCGTGCAGACGTCGGCCTGTCTGCTGTCTGGAGTGATCTGTCGGCGGTCAGTACGACCGATCAGGTTGGAGTTTTCTGATGATTGGAGGGTCTGTCTGTATGTACTCCTCGAGATCTCTCCAAATCTGCCCTCTACTCAACCGTACTCATTCGGGAAGTCGGTGCTAGTAGAGACTAGTAGAGCCGGGGCCCCGTTTCCGCACTGCGGCGCGGCGCACGATGCCTCCGGGGACCCCGCCTCCCCCCAGAGCGGCGATCAAGGATGGCGCGGTTCATCCCCTTCACCGAAGCGATGGAGATGCGTTCCGCGTGGTGTGAGACACAAACGAGAGGCGGGAGTGGGGAAAAGAAAGAAAATAGACAACCCAAACGAGGGATAGGGGAGGAGGACAGGGTCCCCACACCTGCACGAGCAGGATTTTGGAAGGACGATCAGGGGGACAGGTGGGCTCTCCTGCTCCTGACAAGGGACACGACAGGCTCGCAGCGCGGTGCACGGTGGAATCCCAACTCCACTGGCGGTCTCATCTCAGTCTAGCGAGGCCCCAGTAAGCTAAAAGTACGTACGACGAAAATTTACCTTTGTGAAACTCGCGACTGCGCGCGTTCCCGAAGCGCTCGCCGCCGGTTATCCCTGACGCGCCGATCTAACGCGCCGACCTATCCCCGCCCTGTGGGCGTTTGGCCCAAGAGAGGAGCAGGCCGCCCTCCATGGACCCGCTCCTTTCGCCCGCAGACAGAGCAGTCCGCCGTCCCATTTGCTCCCTCTCGTCTGTGTCTCCGCGGCCGGGCTCCTCGCCCAGGTAAATCGCAGTTGCACGCATGCCGTAGCAGCCTCACCGCTCCTTCCTTCTCGCGGCTTATGCTTACCTTCACCGCTCACCCCCGCTCCGTTCCTCGCACCCACCCCGCAATGCCACTGGCGTCCCTATCCGCCGCCTCCGCCTAGGACGCCGCTGCTGCCAACATGCTCCAATAATGGGCCAAACAGCGCTGCGCTTAGGAACCGGCTGCGGCTCGCTGCGCTGCTCACGGCCGCTGCGATGCTGCTGGCGCTCTGCGCGACCCAGCGCTCGCAAAGTGCTGAGGAGCGGGCGCGGCTGGACCGCATGCTGCGGACCGGGGTGCTGGATGAGCAGGCGTGGCACCAGCACCTGTCGATGACAGATCTCCGTCGTACGTGACACGTCATGGCTCTAACATGAGAACTTGACCGCAAGGTTCTCCTCGAGGACGAGTCGCCAGGAGCACGCGTGCGGCTTCGTCGCGCCGCCGCCCGCGCTAACCGCGCAGCCGAGCCGGAGGGCTGGCCGGACATCAACCGCGAGGTTGGCGTCTCGACGGAGGAGCTCGAACGATTGCTGGGTAGCACAGAGAGAGATTCGAGGGGCGGCGCGGCCGCCTACGATACCTCTCAGTATCAGTACCAGTGCGAGGATGAGGACTCGCGTTGCGCCCGGTGGGCAATGGGCGGCGAGTGCGATCACAACCCGAGGTTTATGAGGCAGCACTGCGCGTTGGCGTGCGGGTGCGAGAGCCCATAGCCGAATGCGGGCTCGTCGAGTGAAACAACAAGCTGCTTATTTCTTATCAACCTATCTGTGAAATGGAAACACTGTGAGCGCCGCGAACAAAAAACTGGATCGCGCGGACGGTTTTTTTGCACATTGCACGTGTTGTGTGATGTGTCGCGCTCAGGCGCGCTCTCTCTGCTGACTAGTCTGCTGTGGCGAGAGCTCGTCATCATCGATGAAGCATCGCACTCTGGGGATATGGCGGGATACGGTCAGATATGGAGAGAGATACATCAAGAGATACCGCAAAAGAATCGTCCGGACTAAGGCTGCCGTAGAGCTGGAGTTGGTGCCGAGCCGAGCCTAGTGGAGCACTCCTCGCAACTTTAGTACGCGAAAAGAGCACTGCTCTCGTGAGAAGAAAATGTCGCTGTAAAGACGTAGGTATATGTGCAGCATCGTTTTGCGGGGTTTGAACCATCACGTTTCGAAGTCTGGCATCACTGTGCCGCCACGCCCCAGGAGCTGATCTATCCCCGCACGCTCAAGGATTCCCAGCGGCGCGAATCTGCGCGCAAAGGCCGTGGCGCGAGCGCTCGCCTCGTGGGCGCGTGCGGCGGCTGGCGCCGAGAGTAGAACCTTCGACGTTCACAGTGCCAAACCCGAGCCGGCTGTAAACGAACCGGTGTTGGCTGGGTTCCGGCTCCTAGCCGGATAGGGAGGGGGTCTGTCGCCCCTGACTCGCGGCAAAACGCCCTACCTACCTACCTATCCCCAGGCCGCGCCGAAGCGAAAAAAGATGAAAACGCCCTACCTAACTACCTATTGCAGGGCCCTTTTGGGCGAAACAAGACCAGCCTACCTACCTACCTACCTATCTTTAGGGGCCGCTCAGACCCCCTATCCGGCTAGGAGCCGGAACCCTGGACGCCGCATTTGGCGTTTTCTGGGGCGTTTTCACCGCGGAGCCTAACACATCGCGATGTCGCCGTCGCCCTCGCCCTCGCCCACTCTCGTGGGCATCCTGGCTGCCGCAGTAGCCGCCGCCGCCGCCCCGTCTGCCGGACATGTCAACGTCCAGGGGCGCCGACTCGCCGTCCTAGTGCCACCGCTGCGCAACCTGACTGCAGAGACGAACGGCAACTGCGGCCGCTCTGCTTGCAGCAACGAGCGAGAACTGCGCCGCTGCCCGCAGACGTGCGGCGTGGCGCTCGATATCATCGACGAACTGTCCAGTCGCGGCCGGCTGCCTCGCCAGGGCACTCGCCCGGCGCGGCACGAGCTGATAGCAAACCTGCAGAGCAAGGTAGAGGAGCTGACCATCGCCTCTGGTGGCTCGAGGGCGGACGTGCCATTGGCCGTGCACGACGCACTTGTCGACGTCGCGGTGTCCCTCAACGATCAGCGCGCGGCGCACGGCGACCCTCGCCGGCCCGGCTTCGACCAACTCCGAGCCTTCATCTACGCTGCCAGCTCTCCCAGCATTGGCACTGCCAAAAGAAGCGGCTCGGACACGACCGCCCGCCGCACGCTGTTTGCTTCCGTCGTCGGTCCGTCCGACGCACCACCCTCGCCGCCCCTGCCGCTCGAGGCCCGCTGTGCCTCCGTCGGCTGCGTGGCATCGTCGATCAACTCGGCCTTTTCAGCAGTGGAGCAGGCACACTGGTTCGCTTGCACGCACACACGCGCACACGCACGCGCGCATACGCGCACACGCACGCACGCACGCACACACGCGCACACGCACGCGCGCACACGACGCGCACACACGTGCATTTGCGCGCGCACACACACACGCATGCACACATCCAGCTGCTCCTTGCTCTCCGGTCTAGGCGCTCATTGACTCCAACATCACGCTGCCCGCCGTCGCCGAGCGAGCCGCGCTGCTCCTCGATACCCACGTCGGTGAAGTGTGCGCCGAGGCACCAAACCCGACGCTGGCCCTCCGCACGGCGTGCGCCACCGCGCAGGCTGCGATCCGAGCGTGGGTTGACGACAAGTTCCACGAAGAGGTCTACGTCGCACCACCGGGGAGGCGGGGCTTGCGAGACGCACGCCTCCCGCCCGCATCCACGCCGAGCCGCACCCATCTCCGGCGGCTCGAGAGCGCGCCTTGCCCCGACGATTGCGTGGAGAGGGCCCGGGTGCTGCTGCCGGACAACCTTATCGGCCTTCTGCTATCCCGCGTGGTCGCCTCGGCGGTATCTCGGCTGTATCCCGCGTGCATCACGGAGTATAGGCCACATCCTCAACCAGACCATCACGGCTGAGGTTCTCGGCGGGTACATTGGCTACCCGCTCACCGTGATCCTCTCCTACTTGCTCAGCCTGGACGCGTTCTTGGACCAGCCGTACGCGGATGGCTGGACGCCTTGGGCATCCGGAAGGCGCCGCCATTTGGATGTGGGCGGCGCCATCCCAACGGTGCGCGAGTTGATGGCGCGCTACCCAGTGGCGTCGCGCAAGTTTCTCGAGCTCCACGAGGTGGTTGACCGATTCGGCTACAGCAGCGAGCAAGGCCGCACGTACTACGATCAGTACATCTACCTGGACGGCGAGAAGACGATCCCCTTCTTCGACGTCGGCTGGGCCAACAAGTTCATCGCGATGGTGGAGGGCACGTGGGATCGGCTCGGGCGCCACACCTACCGGAAGGTGCCGTCGCTCGGCCGGCACAGTGGCCCCGACTACGAGTTCAGCGTCTCGCCGCTCGAGGACAGGCCGCTGCGCATCGGCGTCCTCAGCGACTGGCCGACTGGCGCTCCGCAGTCGCTGCACGTGCTGCACGAGCTGAAGAAGCAGGCGCCGCGACACTGGGATGAAGAGGCGACGAACGACTTAGGTTCACGCGTGTGGGTGTGAACAGGCGCCCGACATCGTGATCCACTTGGGCGACACGTACTACTCTGGCACAAGGGCGGAGCAGGAGGCGTTTCTGCACGACCCGATCAAGGCGGTCCTCGGCGAAGCCATCCCGGTGTACCTTGTGCCCGGCAATCACGACTACTACGGCGGCGGCGGGGAGGGCTTCTACCACGTGCTCGACGAGTTTGGCGTGCAGCCGGCCTCCTACTTCACGCTGCGCGGCGCCGGCGCGCAGATCGTCGCGGTGGACACGGGGCTGCTCAACAACCAGGGTGCGCTCCTCCTCCGCGAGGATGGCGGGGTGCGCGAGCGTGACAAATCGTCACAGAGTTCCACGCGCCCCTCTGTAGACTACTCGCCGACGATGATGCCCTTCCTGCCCGACGACCAGATCGACTGGGCGCTGCACCAGATCGAGGTAGGCAGGCAGGCCGGGCTCAAGACCATCTTCATGAGCCACCACCAGGTGGGCCGACGCTCTCTCAAAATTCCGGTGTGGTGCTTTGACCCCCCTCCCCCCCCTGTCTTAGTTCTTCTCGCGCGCCGAGAGCGTCGGCGTCGCCAACAACGCCTTTGGCGAGGCGCGGGGAGAAGGCTCGACTCGCCATGGACCGCCGCCGCTCACGCCTGCTCCTGTGTGCAGGCGAGGCGCTCACGGGGCCCGACCGGATCCCGGGCCCGCTCAACGTGTACCAGACGAGCGAGTACAGCATCGGCTCCACGGAGCTCGCCGGAGGGCTGAGCAACGACCTGCCGCCAGCGGCAAACACGCGGCTGCTGAACCAGTTCCCTCCCGACGTCCGCGAGTACGTCTCCGCCTTTTACTGGGGCCACGAGCACTCGACGTCCATCTTTGACCGATATGTTGACCTCCCCCTCGAGCCGTGCGAACCGGCCGAGGCTCGCGTCTCCTCACGACGTCCAGCCGTGTGCAGGTCAACATCACGCGCGGGCGGTGCATTGGCAACAGCGGCATCGCCTTCACCACGGACGTCGACCAGTACGCCGTGAACGGCGAGACCGTGTCGGCCCCGTTTGGCGGCCCGCCGCCGCTCCTGCCAAAGGAGAAGGGCGGGTGCGCGCGCGACGGCTGCCGCACCGGCCAAGGCAACACCTTTTGGAACCTCGGCTTCGTGACGTTGGACATCGACGCCGGCGCTCAGCCCAAGATCCTTGCCAAGCACTGGGAGGTGGGTCGCGCCCACGGGCGGGCGTGGGGGGTGGTGCTCGCTTCACGGCTCTGCTGGTGGATAGGTGCAGCAGGACCAGTCGTACGACTTGGACGCCCTCGGCTCCGTCTACCTGAACGCCAAAGTCTACTTTGAGGAGGAGTACTGAGAGGCGCGCGGCGCGCGAGGGAGGGTAAACGCCGGACGCGGTTGCAGAAACGGCCCGGCTTCGAAGAAGGCCACTGTCTCCGTATGTGTGTGGTGTGTGTGTATGCGTAACGACGCTGCTAGAGATGCCTATCGGGGCCCAGAGATGTACTTCTGATGCCAGGCGTGACCTAGTTAGTGTCTCCAGCTATGGGCGTGTCCACGTTGGAGCCAGGTGTGGTGTGGACGCTAGAAAGTAGAATTGCTCCGCCATTGGCATGGAGGCCGACCAAGACGACACCGATGGCGATGCGCCGAGTCTGTGTGAGTGAGTATTCTTGATACGAACCAGTTGCCTCCATGAACGGCGGAGCTATTCTCGCGAGTCGACTGGTGTCCGAGCCTGGCTGTTCTTCATTCACCTTTCTAATTTCTACCTACCTACCTACCTACCTACCTGGTGTGTGTCGTCGTGGTTTCGTTCGTATCAAGAATACTCACTCACTCACACACTGTCTCCGACGGCTCCTCGGGCCGCCGAAAAGAAAGAAAAAAGCGCCGCGCAGAAGCCGTTTCAGTTTTTTCTTTTCCTTTTTGACGAGACATCATCTCAAACGCGGGAGCGTGCACGCCATCAGCCAGCGCCATCAACAACTATGACTGACTTCTCGAGCCGCCTCTCCAATCTCGCGTCGTCGGGCGCTTTGTGGGCGCCAAAGCTGGTCAGCTCCGAGAGCGAGGAGGCCGCCTTCGGGTTCTCCAGCTGGAACGTCAAGGCGCAGGACTCGAGCCGCGCGAGCGCCGGCGCGCCGCCGCTCCAGACGGACCTCTCCTCCGACATGCAGGCCTTCCGCGATCTGGCGCCGGCGCTGACGCCTTACATCGCGTCCGAAGTCGGCCCGAGGCCGGCCAAGTAGAGGGGCCGCGTCACTCGTGCATGGTTGCGCAAGGCACAACTCCCGGGAGCATCCCCTTGTGTGTGCGCGCCGTTTTTGTGCCGCGCACGCCACGAGTGTACTTTAGGAGCGCGGCAGGACTCTCCTGAGGAGCTGGGTCGGTGCCGCGAGGTGCGGCTGCGAACTTGGCGCGAGCTTGTGCGTATCCCCATTGTGCTGTTTCGAGAGAGCGACTGTGTATGTGCGCGCGTGTGGGTGTGCCGTGGCGACCCACGCATCGATCATCGGGCGTGCTTGCATTAAGAGACAAGTGCTGGCAGGCTTTCATGATATATAGAAGACAGTCTTGACAAAAGAAACGCGCCGCCAGACGAGAGTCGCTGGGGCGCGAGCAAAAGAGAACTCGAAAAAGCGCGGCGTGGGGCCGCTGTGCGGGCTGGCAGCTACAGCCGGGCCGCCGCCCCACCGCGACGACGCGAGATGGCATGCTGTCAGCATAGCATGTGATGTCTGCAGCTTCGCGCCTCAGTCCGAGTCATCCGCAGACTCGTCGCTTGCCGGCCGCCGGCGCTGCTGCTGTTGCTGCCGCCTCTTTGCGGCGGACCCGCCGCCCGCAAACATGTCGCGCAGCGCGGGGTTCACCCGCACGCCGTTGTCCATCATCAGCTCGACGTCCTCTGCGAGGGGCGCAGGGGAGAAGAGGTGCGAGCGGCGCAGGGAATGGGAGGCGCGAGGCGAGTCTGTCGACACACGCACAGTGGCGGGGCACAGCGAGGGGGGGGGGGGGGGCTCGCATCTCCACACCCAAGCCGAAGCACGGGGGTCGGGCGGGAGCTCGGCACGGCGGCATGCACAGTGCAGGGCCCCCAAGTCCCCGTGGGGTGTGAGCGGACCTGCGATGCTCTCGGCCTCGGCCCGCCTCTCCTCCTCGCGCTGTCGCTTGGAGGTCAGCAGCTGCGTAAGCAAGTCGGTGTCGCCCCCCCCACCGCCCGCTTCCCCGCTGCCGCCCTCCTCTGCCGCCGCGGCTCGCTTGCCGCCCCCTCCGCCCGGCGCCCGCTTCACTCCCGCAACCGGTGCCGTGCCTCCAGTAGCACCCTTCTTGCCACCTCCTCCTCCTCCTCCGCCGCCGCCACTGCTGCCGCCGCCGCCGCCGCCCCTGGCCGCCCGCTCCGCCGCCACCGCCGTCGGCTTCTTGCGCCATGCGTCCAGCGTGCCCCGCTTCGGCTCCTCCTCCTCCCCCTCCTCCGGCACGGAAAACTCAAAGTCGCCTCCGCCGCCCCGTTTGCCGCCCTTGCCATCCTTGCGCCCGCCCGCCCGGGCCTGGCGGGGGGGGGGGGGGGAGGGCGGGGGGGGAGGGGAGGGCGCGGGTGAGGGGCGTACGGGGGAGTGCGAGTGAGCGCGGGAGGGGAGGGCGATTGCGGAGGGCAAGAGGGCGAGGGGGGCGCGAGAGGGAGAGGGGTGCAGGTGGCGCGAGGGAGGAGACGCTCTACGGAGAGGTGTGTGGCCGGGATGCGGCAGCGGCGGCGAGCCTGCGGCACCGACTCGGCGTACTCGCCGTTGGGCCCGTAGTACACCTTGTACACGCGGCCCGAGCTCGCCGTGCGCTCCTCCGCCCACCACCCCGTCGGCAGACCCGCTGCGGGAACGGTGCGGCTCGACGCGCCGCCGCCGCCAGCGGCGGCGGGCTTCGACTTTCCGCCCGCTTTGGAGCCCGCCTTGGCGGGCAGGTCGAAGTTGAACTTGCCATCGTCCGAGTCGTCAGAGTCGGTCGAGACCTCGTCAGTCGGGTCGGCGGCGGCAGGCGCGGCCGCCTTGGGCGCAAAGTGCTTGCGGAGGTCGGCGCTGGGCTTGCCGGTGTTCTTCGCTGGGGCCTCGTCATCGTCGGACGAGTCCGGCCCGCCGCGCGCAAACAGGCTCGCCGTCTTCTCGGGTGGCTTCCTCGACTTCGGGGCCATCGAGCAGGCCGTGTTGGCTCTGCGTGCTTGCTTCTTCGCGCCGGCGGTGTTTGGAGGGAAGCGAGCTGCATTTCTTGTGGCAGACGGTAGGACGGTGATACGAGTGAGTGTGTGTGTGTGTGTGTGATACGAGCTAGCGTGCGGGGACAGCGGCATTGTGCACGGTGCTAAGTGCATTGCCGTTCTTAACGGAGTCGCTTAGGCGGCTCCGGTGGTGTGCCTGTGATAGTACTAGCACGCGCCAGTTCGTTCGCACTTGTGTCGAGCCTGTCTGCTGTCTGTGAGAGAGAGAGAGAGAGTTGTCTTGTTTAAATTCTTATCCGGACTCCAAGTACTGTCTCCAAGACCCACCCGCCAGAAAAAGTATGGCCTTCGGAGTGCTCTCTACTGCCGTGGCGCCCCTGTCGGTTCGGAGGCGCCCGGTGGCCGCGCGCTTGGTGACGACGTCGACCGGCTGCTCTCGCGGCGCCGAGGCGTGTCGCTTCGGTCACGTCACGCGCGCTGCGAGGTGTCTTTTGGCATGTGAGCGCTTTGTGGAGACGCCAGGAAGCTTGTCTTCCATGTCTGCGGCCGCGAGCGCGACTCCCGCACCGGTGCCGTAGTAGAGGCTGCACACGTCACGCCGGCTTGCAGACGTGGTCGACTTGGCGAGCGCATGGAGGACGTGCGCCTGCCGGTGCACGCCGCGCAGCTCCTCGTCGCGCGCGGCCCAGCCCATGTGCACCGGCCAGCCGCGCGACATGTTGCCCGCGCGGCACATGGCCACGATCTTTTGCTGCTCGCCGCTCAGCCGCGACAGCGAGCGGTCGTGGTCGAGAGCAATGGCGTGGTAGGCGACGGTGGTCCCAGCGATCAGGTCCTCGCAGTCGCGGTACCGCCCGCGGTCGCTGCAGCGCCTGGTCTCCGCCACGCCGCCCCGCCACGGAAAGCTGCGGAGCAGCACGACGACCTGCGGAAACTGGCGGATGCGAAGGCCCTGCGTCTGCCTGACCGCGTCAGGCAGGTGGGCCTGCTCGCCGCTCACCAGCCGCTCGTTTCGCAGGAAGGTCGCGTACCAATTGTGCAACAGCGCTCGGGTCGCCCTCGACACGCGGAGCAGCCACAGGCCGCCATTGAACCGGTGCAGCTCGGTGATGCTGGGCTGCGGCTCGTGGGTGAGCACGAGGTCGTTCCACGTGAGCCAGCGGAGCAGTCGTGAGTACGGTTGTAACGGCATGACGTCAAGGTCAGTATACAGCACAATGTCGTCGAGAGGCAGCGCGGCAATGGTGCTGTTGGCAAACGCGAGCTTGCCCTGCACGGCCCGCATGTGGTCGGCAGAAAAGGCAAAGCCTTTCGAAGCCTTCTGGCGCTGCGGTGGGAGATCTCCCACGATTTTGAGACTGCCAAATGACATCTTGTACGCGGCACCATCGTCGCACGAGGCCATGAGCTTCATTTCCTGCAGCCAGAAGTCCCGCAGTCTCGAGACGTCATCGGATGCCCACGCCAGCACGTGTATGTTCGGGCGGTCTGCGGCGTTTTTTTGCGGTGTGGACGCTTGCAAAAGTGCGGCTGCCTTTCGCGGCACGTGCTGTGCCATCGGCGGTACAAACGCACTTTGGGTTCGAGTCGTCAAACATTGCGTAGCTTCCGAGAAGCTCGGTCAGACACACGGGAGGAGAGACGGACACCACATCATTACGAATGACGCAAAAATACGCGGAGAGCGTGTAGAATGGCTATATTTCGCCGAGAGCGCGAACATACCCGAAGGTGAACTGCTGACGGGGTTTGATGAGGAGCGATTCCGACACGGGCGTCTCCAGCTTCTTGAGCCACCCACCCACCCACCCACCTCACGGCCCGGCTGAGGCTTGGAACCACCCACCCACCCCACCCACCTCACGACCCGGCTGAGGCTTGGCACCACCCACCCACCCCTGAAACTCCCATACATACCTAGGTAGGTACGTGCTTGTTTGGCTCCTCCTTTGCTGTCCCATCTCCTCATCTCTTTTCCGCCTGGGCGGGGCAGCGGGCGGGCGCGCGGTGCGGTGTGACGTGTGCATGTGTGCGACTGCGACGAAGGACCGCTCGCAGGACCATTGGGCTTGTATTATTAACAACGAAGGCGCTCTCAAAAAATATTCCCTTTGGATTGCGACACGCCCTCCGCTCACGTTTGGCTCACGTTTCGCTTGCCGCTGTCGTCATGCCGTCGACTCCCAGCCGCGCCACGCGTGCCGTCGGTCAAGAGCCCAACTGGTCGATGGCGATCCAGCTTGGCATGTCGCCGGCATTCAAGCAGGCGCTGGAGAAGCTGTGGCGCATGCAGGGCGGTGGCCAGTTTTGCCCATACCCTCCGAGGCACCGCATCGTCGTCCGCCCATCCAGCCCGGCGGCCGCAGCAATCGTACTCGCTTTGCGGCACTTGCGGCTGGTCTGCGAAGCCGCCGATCTCAGCGTGCTGGACGAGACGAAGCTGGAGCTGTGGCGCAAGCGCGGCGGCGGTGACCTCGAGCCGGTCCTCACGAGCGGCGCCGTCGCCCTCCTCGATGCGCAGTGGATCATCAGCCACGCCGAGGCGGGCGGCGTCCTCACTCACCGCCAGGCTCTGCCCAAAGAGGCCTTCCTCTCCCTCGCCGACCTCGTCATGACGACCGCTGAGTACGGCCTTCCTGTCGCTGCGCTCTCCTACCCGTGGCTGACCAAGGACCACCCCGACCCGCTCGGAGCCAACCTCTCCCTCGTCGCAAAGGCGCTCAAGGCCCTGCTCGATCCCGACTACTGCCCGCGGCTCGGCGTCTTTTGGGACTTCGGCTCGCTGCACCAGCACCCCGACCCCGCCAACGGCGCCGTGCGCACTGAGGAGCAGAATACGCTCTTCAAGCAGGGGCTGGGCTGCCTCGGCACGCTCTACGCCCACAAGTACACGACCGTGCTGCGGCTGACCTCCTTCCCGGACGGCCACAAGGCGGAGGACCAGCCCGAGGGCACCAACGTCGCCGCGTACTTTTACCGCGGCTGGTGCTTCACCGAATCTAGCTGGGCGAGCCTGACAAAGAACGGCAAACTCTCGCTCGACCTCGGCTTGATGAGCAATGACAAGGAGTACACTGCTGAAGAGCTCGTCGAGGAGTGCACCCAGGACGGCGGCCGGCGCCCTCCACTGCTGCCATCTCGGTTTGCGGCGGAGCTGGAGTCGAAGAGCTTCACCAACGGCAAGGACGACAAGCCGCTCGTGAAGCGGCTGTACGAGGCCGCCTTCGAGGAGCAGTTTGGCAAGGCAAACAGGCTGAGCTACGCCGACCTCGGCTGGGGCGACGCGGAGGCGGCACAGCTGGCGGAGGTCCTCGCGAGCGGGGCTGTCCCGGCGGTCAAGAGGCTCTATGTTAACGGCAACAAGATTGGCGACGAGGGCTTCAAGGCGCTGGCCGCCGCCCTCAAGGAAGGGGGTGCCCCGAGCTTGAAGGCGCGAGAGTGAGATGTGAGTAATGGGCTTAGCTGCCCCTTCATCTACTCCTTGACCCCTGCATATAGGTTCTCTGCGTGGACCACACGCCGCCCGAGTTGATCGATGTGTGCCGGGAACGCAGCATAGCAACGACACGATCTCCACGGGGTGCGGAATTTTTGGAATCGGCTGGTGAGGGTGGCCCATCGGCGGAGCTTGGCTCAGTGGGTCACAAGGCGGCTGCGGCCGTCGCTGCCGCCGCCGACAAGGCGGCCCTCGCCGATGCCGAGCGCGCCATCCATCGGCTGGTGAGTGAGGCCGTCACATCTCTGTTGAACACAGCCCCCCCCCTCACAGCCTCGTCCCATCGCCCCGTCCTCAGGCGGAGGTCCGCGCGGCGGGCGGAACCAAGTATCACAAGCCGAAACCCAGTTCCCAGGTTGATGAGGGACGAGGTGTCAGATCCAGCAGGTATGCCAGATCGGGTATCTCTCGGACCAGCTTCGGCCAGAGAGGAGAGGAGCTGGCCAGCTTCGGCCAGAGAGGAGAGGAGCTGGCCAGCTTCGGCCCGATCGGAGAGAAGCTGGCGACGGTGAGCGCGCTTCTGCTCGCCCGCTTCTCGTCGGCGTCGTCGTCATCCGAGTCTATAGACGAGCCGCCAGAGCCGCTTTCGCGCCTGAGCATACCTGCCGCGCCGGGCCCCGGAGCGTGGCGGCGCCATCGCAAAGATCAGTTGAGGGAGTGGTTGCGGGAGGCGGAATAGGGGTCGAATGAGTAACCTACAGTATGGAGGATAGTAAGACCACCCGCAAGTATGTCGCATCGAGTCGTTTGGCGTGCGCGCGCCACCACAAGAGGACGGACGGCTCGTGGATGAGATAGTTGACCATTGTGAGGGCGCCCGGGTCGGGGGTCGGTTTGAAGGAGCTGCATGCCGAGAGCGAGACGCGGCGTCCAAACTCCAATGGGATGTGGCGAGCCGAAAGCCGTGTCTCTGTGCGCTGTGACTGTAACGCTGTCCTTTGCTCGCCCACCTTCCTTTCTGTCTCTCCTCCCCATTTCGGTAGTTCGCCTTGGGCGGCACTGTGGGCAAACACGGTTATGCACGGATGCGTGTGTGCATGCCACTGCATGGTGTACACTGTACACTGTGTCACGTCGGCATCCCGGGGGCGAGGGAAAGCTGCTCACTCCCCTCGCTCAAAGTGCACCACCTCTCCCCCGCGCAAGAGCTGGCTATGCCTCACTGCGTGCGATGGCGCCTCCACGGCGTCCATCGCAGTCACCGGGTAGCCCGGATGGGGCCCGCCGTACTCGACGCCGTACCAGCCTCGCGACCGCGGCGGCGACGGTGAGCAAGCGTGCTGCGAGTGCCACGAGGGGCCGGCACTCGATTTAAAGTTGTCTGCGGGTGCGGACCTGCAGAAAGCCATCGGTATGACGGACAGGCCGCCGACGAGGCCAGCCTGCAGAGCGGTCGGGCGCGCCGGGTGAGCCACCCTCCCCACACGAGACGGAAGCGAGGCTAGAGTCTCGGCTCAGGAGGACCTGCTGCTGTGAGTAGAGCGACGGGTCGGGAAGTCGCGCGTCGTGATGGTAGCCTACGGGCATTGGCCGACGGCGAGTGGGCGAAGGCCGTGCGCTGGCGACGCGTCGCGGCGATGCCTTTGCCGGGCATTACCGCGGGCCCCTGGCTGCCGCTGCTGCTGCTTGCTGGGGCAGCGTGAGCCGCTCCCGAGGATGCCTCCGCCCCCGTGTAGGCTGGCAACGGGTTCGGAGGAGAGCGATTGTCAAACGCAAGGTCCGCGAATCTGTTGCGGCGGGGTGTGCGAGTCACGGGGCGAAGGAACCTCTCCTCTCGTGAGACACGTCCTCAAGGAGCTCCTCTCGTGAGACACCAGTCGCCTTGACGGCGACCATGCCCCACCCCTACGTATCTCCAACTCTGCTTCATGGCACACATGATGTCCATCACGGAGAGGCTCCTCGCCGCCTCGAGCGACTTCTGCCGCTGCTTGGCTGGCGGGCTCGCGGCCGCCGCCGCCGCCGGCCCGCCGCCCGCCCATGGTTGCGGCTCCCTGGTCCGGGATGAGGCGTGGCCGCCTACGGCCAGAGCTCCGAGGTTCGGTGCCATGCGACTCCGAGGCGCGGGCGGGTGTGGGCAGCATAGGCAACAGGGCACGTGGGAGCGGGAGGGAGGGGTGCGGGGACAGGGACAGCGCCGGTGCCGCGGTGGGAACTGGGTAGGAAACACGAGGGACGCGGGAGGGAGAATGCACACCCCTGCCCTGGTATCCGCCAGGATAGAGGGGTAGCGGCTGCATCCAGCTAGTCGGTTCTGCGGGGCCCGACGACCAAGTTTGCCGCTTGAGCGACGCTTCGGCCTACGCGCACGACACGCATAAAAGCGTCGTGTGCATGAAGGGGGCGGCAAGATGAGATTCGGGGAATCGCCTCGGCGTCGGTCATCGTGCAGTTGTGCCCCTTCTTCGGCTGGCCGCAACGCTTGCATCTGTAGGAAAGTCCTCGGCGGTACAACCGCGCCTCCTTGCCCGCCTGGTCCGTGCCGCGGCCATCCGCTCCTCCATAGCGTGCGCGTTTGGCGTTCTCGGAGTGACCGGCGACTCGCCTACACCGCAGTATCGCCTCGTCCGACCGCGAAGCGAATGCTCTCAGATGCTGCACCGCGACCGTCGCCTGGTCTATCACCGGCGCCGGCACGGGAGCTGGCTCTGCAGACACCGGCACCGTTATATGCTTCCCCGCGTCGACGGCGCTGCTACTGCTGCTGCTGCCGACGCTGACAACGCAGCTGCCGCCGCTGCCACCGCCGGCGCCGCTAGCGCCACCGACGTTCCTGTCGCCGCCGACGACGCGGCCACAATCCCCACAATCCCCACGGCTCATCATCCCATCACCGGCGAGGGCCATGGCCCGCCGGAGCGCTCTTAGCAGCGTCGAACGTGCCGCAGCCGCCATGTTCGACGCCTCCGGCCCCACCGCAGGCGCCATGGCTAAGCCCGCCGCATCCGAGTCCGCCACGAAGTCCGCTGTAGATGACGCCCTCGCTCTGCTGCAGCTGCTCGGTAGAGCTCGGGCGGCCGCTCGGGCGACACAGCGTTGTGTTTCTTTTGTCGCCCCTTCGAGTAGAGGCGAGGGTCCCTCGGGGGGGTACCCTGGGTGGGCGGGGCCTCTACTCGCCTCTACTCGCCCGCCCCATGCCCGCTCGCAAGCGCGCGAGAGCCGAGGCTCCTGTGGAGACCGCGACGCTGACCGATCCCGACGAGCACCACCCCACCTTTCGCCAGCTCGCCACCCTGTGGCGCGCTGGGCAGCTCTGCGACGTCACCTTCACTGTCGAGGGACGCTCCTTCTCTGCGCACAAGCTCGTCCTGGCGGCAGCGTCGGCGTACGTGCGCGCTCTCGTCGACGGCCCCCGCTTCGCGGACAGCAGCTCGGACGCCCTTACTCTCGATGAGATGCCCGCCGCGGCCTTCGAGCTGCTCCTGGAGTGGATCTATTCTGGCTCCTGCAACGCGCCGCTCAACTTGCTGCAGCCGCTGCTGCTGGCGGCGGGGCGGCTGCAGGTGCCCGCCCTCGAGATGGCGGCAGCACAGGCCGAGCGGCTCGACGCGACAAACTGTTCCGACCTCTGGGCGTTTGCCGAGCGAGCGGCTCTCGTCGACCTCGCAGCGGCAGCCAAGGCGTTCGCGCTCAACCACTTTCAAGAGATCGCGGGCGACGCGGCGTTCCTCAACTTGCCGCGGGCGCAGCTGGAGGTGCTTATTTCAAGCGATGACATCGCTCTGAAGGAGGAGCTCGTCTTTGAGAACCTGATGCTCTGGCTGGCGGCCCAACCGGCGGAGGCGCGCGAGCCTGACGAGGTGGCCAAGCTGCTCGAGCACATCCGTTTTGCAACGATGGAGCGGGCGTTCATCACCGCGCGCGTGCAGCCGCACGAGCTGATGCAGAGCATGCCCGCCTACAAGGTGCTCGCCGACGCGCTGGCGGACAGCTGCTTTGGCGCTGGCACGGCGAGGAGCGCGCCGCGAGGCGGCTCGTGCGGCTGGCTGCTTGAGGGACTCGACTGCGGCGACAAAGTGACGGCAGAGGGGCGCGTCCTCACCTTCAAGGCAGGCGCGTACCGCCTCGTGCGGCTAGACAAGCTCATCTCCTCGGGCAAGTGGGAGATCGGCTTTGAGCTGGTCGCAGACAGTGCTGGCTGTCGCCGTGCCGCCACCGTTTTCGGCCTTGTGGCGCGTGACGGCGGCCCTCCTGTCGACTTTTGTCTCAAGACTTCTGCCTCAATCGTCCTGGACAACGCCTACATGCTGCGCCGCCACCAGCGCCTAGTCTACGCAAACGGGACGATGGTGGGCGAAGGGGATGGCCAAGTAGGCCAGGGGGAGAGCGAAAGCTACGCGCAATTCCCTGTCGGCTCCCTCGTCCGCATCATCGCGGACATGGACAAGCGCGAGGCAACCTTCTCCATCGACGGTACAGCTGTGACGGCTGTCGCAAGGGGCATCTCTGGACCAGTCTACCCCTTTGTGGGGAGCTATCATTCGGCAGGCCCAGACAAGGTGATCGCGTTCAAGCATGTGCGCAGGCTCGCGTGAGGGGACACCCGTGAGCTAAAGCCGAAGCAAATACGTTACAAAGCCGCATGGGCGGGGGGCTCCGCTGCTTGAGTAGAGACTGGAGTTGTGTCGTACGGGTGTACGCGAGAAGTCGCGCGAGAAGTCTCGCACCGCGCGCACAACAGAACATAGGCTCGTTCCAATTCACCTCACTCTGACACGCTAATCTCTTGAAAACGCGCGTCCAACGGAGCTCCGTGTTGCTCCCAGCGGAATCCCCCGCGCTTCCTGCGGCCATGGCCGATGATACTAGTATGAGAGGTCATCTGGCTACCGCGAGCGCGACTCAACTCGCCGACGTCGTCCGATGATTGTGCCTCAATGCAAAAAAGGGCATTTTTTTGGTAAAATTACACTGTGAAAAAGACAGAAAAAGAGAGAAAAAACGCGCGCGCAGCGCGCGTAGGCGGCGCGCAGCGCCGCCGCAGGCGGCGGACAGCAGGTGCGCAAAATTAAACGCCATTTTCGGTTCCGCGGTTTTGGCACTAACATCAAATGTCGGGATGATTGATTGACTGATTCGACCACATGCCCGCCATGCGCAGGCCAGCGCCGCGCTGTGATACGCATAGAGACGACCCGACCTCTCTGAACTAAGCCAGATTACTGCGAACGAACGCCTAGCGCGGCGGGGAAGTCAACGGGGCAGCCGGCGGTGGCCGGCCGCGCCCGAGGCGCGAGGGCGTAGACGGGTCACAAATTGCCCGGGACGGCTGGTCACTTGGTCTCTGACGTAGGCCACGCACATGCACATTAAGCGGTGACATGACCTGATTGCTAAAAGAGCCGGTCCGCGAAATTAAATGCCATTCTCCAGGTATCCATTTTAGCACTATCTTCGAAATCCCGGCCGGTACTGTTTAAGAATGAGTGAAAGAGGTTGTTGGTGTTGTCTCTGAACGGGCTCGGCTGCGCCTGGGTTCGGAGCTTCAACGCCGGCCATTGCGCCGAATAAAACGGCGGCAAGTGCACAGGGGCTTCGGCGAGAGCGTCGATGCCTTGAGCTGCCCGCTAATTGCCAGGGGCTGCACCGCCGTGTACATCAAGAAGAACTTGCAGATGTGCAAACTGTGTGTATGCCGAATCGTGACGGCGGCGAGGACGACACGGACGGAGCAGGCGACAAAGGCGAATCCGACGGCGGAGGCGACGGCGACACGGACGGAGGCGGCGAAAGCGAGACCGATGGCGGCGACGGCGACGGCAAGCGAGGTTGCTGCGGGGAGGGCGAGACGGAGGAAGGCAGCGGCGACGGCGACACGGACGGAGGCGGCGACGGCGACACGGACGGAGGCGGCGAAGTCGACACGACCGACGGCGGCGGGGAGAGCGATTCCAACGGCGGCGGCGGCGACGGCGACAAGGACAGAGGCGGCGAAAGCGAGACCGACGGCGGCGACGGCGACGGCGACATGGATTGAGGCGGCAAAGGTGAGATCGGCGGCGGGGATGGCAAAACGGAGGAAGGCAGCGGCGACGGCGACACGGACGGAGGCGGCGAAGGCGACACGGACAGATCCGAGGCGGCGCGACGGCGACACGGACGGCGGAGCGGCGACAGCGACACGGAAGAAGGCGACGGCGAGACCGACGGCACGGCGGGGAGGGTGAGGCCGACGGCGGCAGCGGGGAGGAGTGCGGCGGCAACGGCAGCGGTGAGGGCGGCGGCGACGGCGGCGGAGAGAGCGGCGGCGACGGCGAGACCGACGGCGCGGCGGGGAGGGTGAGGCCGATCATGCTTGGCGGCAGCGGGGAGGAGTGCGGCGGCAACGGCAGCGGCGAGGGCGGCGGCGACGGCGGAGGAGAGAGCGGCGGAGAGGGCGGTGGAGAAGGCCGCGGGGAGGGTGGCGGAGAGGGCGGTGGAGGCGAGGGCGGCGGCGACGGCGGAGGAGAGCGCGGAGGCGACAGTGGCGGAGAGGGCGGCGAGGAGGGTGGCGAAATCGCAATAATTCACCTGCGGGAACCGGGACGGCGGGGAGGGGGGGGACCGACTCGTGCCGCGGGCCGCCGGGCAGCGGCCATACCCGCTCGGCGGAGGCAGGGCTCAGAATCGGTTTCAGGCCACAAGGCTGGTGAGTTGGGCGTGACCGTCATCTATAGAACGCGCCCGCTCGGAAGTCTCGGTCTGCGGAAGGTAACGACGATTCGGCTAGGCGTCTGCGGAGGCAAAGGGCGGGCTGGCGATCCGCTACGAGGCCTGTTTGTCGCGGTCGGACAGGCACCCGTCGCATCTGTGGACAGGTGTGACGACGGCAGTCACGAGTTTGCGGCGCAGCCGCGCACGGGGCCCCGCCGTCAGCGGCCACACATGCAAGAGCGGCACAGCATGAGTCGGGGGGGTGTCGGGGCACGACGAGGGTTGCTTCGGCTGGCGCTCTGAGGCCACCAGGCGGCCCCATTTGATGTCCGGGAGGTGCCTCCCGGACGCCTCCCGGACAGCTAACGTGCAGAGCATCGAATAGACGCCTTGCCCAAAAAAGTCAGCCTCCGGAGGCTATCGTGGGGTCGAGCCGGCGGTAGCCGTGACATGTGGTTCCACCACCCCTCGTAGGCTTTGCCTCTGACCGCCACCGTTCCCAGGCTGCCTAATGGGATGGAAAGGAAGGCTCGGCGAGCGTATAGAAGCGTGCTCGACCTCGTCGTGGCAACCTGTACGGCAGCGCTGGTAGGCGCGATGAGCGTCGTGCCACCTGACCCAAGACGGGTCGCAGGCGTCGTACCGAGCGTGTCGGGACCGTGTCCTGATGTGATCTGCACGGGTGAGTCACGTCGGCGTCAAAGGAGCGACGTGCGACCTGTCAGAGCTTGATCTCCGATCTCAGCGGCGTCGAGTCGTCTCCGGCGCGCGACAAAGGTACCTCCCCAGGACGCGCAGAGGCAGCTGCGATCGGAGATCAAGCTCTGACAGGTCGCACGTCGCTCCTTTGACGCCGACGTGACTCACCCGTGCAGATCACATGAGGAGACGGTCACGACACGCTCGGTACGACGCCTGCGATTTGTCTTGGGTCAGGTGGCACGACGCTCATCGCGCCT